>NC_089818.1:1320328-1437828 GCF_029633855.1 Hoplias malabaricus
TGAGACACACAGAGAGAGAGAGAGAGGGAGAGAGAGAGAGAGAGAGAGAGAGAGAGAGAGAGAGATTGTAGACTGTTTTTCGTTTGACCTCACTTCACTCCTCCCAGTATTATCTTGTATTGTACTGAAGCTGTTGCTCGTGAACACCGGCGTCTCGCGCCTCTGTTTGTACACCCCCCCTCCCTCACCACACACACACACACTCATACCCCTGCCCCCCCCTCCCCCCTCATCTCCGCCCGTGGCGCGCGTCACGCCACCTATTTCAGGCGAGCGGCAGGTAGCCTACAGCAGCGTGCGGAAGGGACTTGTGACTCGCGAGAGTGATGCAGCAAAAGGAGCGGCCGCGCTGTGTACATGGTATGCGTGTGTGTGTGTGTGTGTGTGTGTGTGTGTGTGTGTGTGTGATCTGGGCGCGCGCTGTGTTGTGCATAGACCCCGTGCACGCGGTTACGCTGCTTGGCTCGAGGCAGAGCATTTGTTGCGCGCGCTCTCGATCCCTTTGTTGCATGTGTAGCAGCAGTTAGCCTGACGTGTACGCGCGTGAGGTTTCTCGTCTTGTGTGTGTCTGTGCGTTTACTTACACACACGGGTGATTGTCTTACTATCCGTGTGAGGACCGCATGGCCACAGAATGAAGGGAGGAGACTTGTGAGGACCTCGTTTGAAAGGGTTAAACTGTAAGATGTAGAACTGTGTCAGAGACTAAGCTCAGGCCTAGGATCAGGTTTAGCTTTAATAGCCACAACCTGGCTGCAGTTATACAAAGTCTCACAAGTGCAGTGAAACCGGATTGTGTGTGTTTGTGTGGGTGCGCGCGCACAAATCGAGTGTCGTTTTTTTTCGCCCTCTCTCTCTCTCTCTCTCTCTCTCTCTCTCTCTCTCTCTCTCTCTCTCACTCTCTCCGCAGCGGATCCCGTCTCGCGCTTCTCTCCTCTCGTTCAATGACGCTCCGGAGGGGCTCGCGCGCTCCAGCGCGGATCATGGCATGCTCTTCGTCCCGCAGCTGCTCACGCGCCACTCAGCATGAGGCTCCTCGGGGCCAGGAATGGCGGCGGCGGCGGCGCTGAAGCGGAGGCGCGCGACAGCGGCGACGGAGGCACGAGGCGCGGGAGCGCGCAGGCCGGCGAGCTGGAGGCGTGCACGGGGCACGAGCGGGACGGCGCACTGCTGCTGGCGGGCGCGGGAGCGGGCGCGAGCGCCGTCAGGGTGGCGGACTTCAAGCGCGGCTCGCAGAACATCGGGCTGCTTGCGAAGACCCCGCTGGGCTACACGCGTCCCGTGAAGAGGAACAACGCGCGTACGCGCCGCATTCAGAACCTCATCTACGACGCGCTCGAGAGGCCGCGAGGATGGGCGCTGCTCTACCACGCGTTCGTGTGAGTGCACACACACACACACACACACACACACACTGGCTTTTGTTTATGACTTATTTCAATTCAGAGCACACTGTGAAATGCTCAAGGCCCAATGTGGTCCAGAGAAGTGTAATGATCCCCAGCAGTAGGCAACATAGCAGTGCAACAGTGTTCTCTGAGTGATGGAGCTCAATTCAGCATCAGTTCCAACTCATTAATGCTTTAATAAATGCCAAATGCAACAGAGCCTCACAGCAATGTTCCAAAGCTTTCCCAGAAGTCTGCGACACTGTGAAAACTCCAAAAGTGCAGGCTACAACTGAACAATGCCATAGCGTGTTTGTCCACAGTGAATACTGCAGGTCAGAAAAATTCACTGTGGTGATACCCACTAGGATTCATATACTGTACCTTTAACTATGGAACATACCTGTACCTTATTAACTGTGGATGTTAAAGTTGTGTTGAGTTCATTCGCCCCGTTTCCTCTCCAGGACTTTTATTGTGTTCTTTTATTCTCCACAGTTGTGTAATGAAAGATTACAGAGATCCCCTCTCCTTCTGGAGAAGAGAATGTAATGAACCTTTAGGGAACACAACTGGACTCTAACACCACTGCTGCACCTTTAAAGATACACTACACTGTTTGTAGCTTTAGTTCTTCTGGTGTATAAATCATTGGAATGTACATAGTGTAGTAAAATGACCCTTTAAAAGCAGTTCAGAGTAAAGTCCAGGAGGACGGTAGCTGTCCGTGGTGCTGAGTAGGGGTTTGTGCTGGGTAGAGGCTAAATATGTAAATTAAGATTGAATATCTGTAAAAGCCTGTGGTTCGAAATCTGTGGGCGTTAGTGTGATATAAAGAGCTCAGAAAAACAATTATATAAGTGACCCTTACTTCAGCACACACACACACACACAGATACAGAGAAACACACAGACAGGTACACACAGACACACACAGATACAGAGATACACACAGACAGTTACAGAGATACACACACACCGGGGACCATGAGACCATGTTTTGTTTGTGTTAACTGGAAGATCTTCGTTACAGAGCACCACTGAGAACATAGCTCTCTCTCCTCTCTCTCTCCTCTCTCTCTCTCTCTCTCTCTCTCTCTCTCTCTCTCTCTCTATCTATCTATCTCTCTGAAATTGCTCTGATACTTAACTACTGTGTAGTACTGAACTTTGCGAATCTAGAAACACTTGTAGTTTTATATGTAACTTACTGCCTGGGCTTGTGTGCGTTCACCCGGATAAAATCAGGAAGAGCACGTCTTCCACACGTGTGGTGTTCAGTGTTAGAAGCTGGTTGCCTTTTCTGTTTCTCTTGATTCAAATTAATCCCAGTTCCTAATTTAGACTTTATACTTTAGACCACATCTCTGGGGTCCAGTGTTCATTTTCCTAGTGCAGATGTTTTTGTGCCGGTTTCATTCACAGCTTGGGGCTCCTTCTCTCCAACCCCACAGCTTTCAGACCCACGGTGTTGAGTTCTCTTCTCACAGTGGAAGGATACGCGCAGACGACGGTGGTTCTGGTCAGTTCTGCAGCGAGCGGACAGATGGATGGTTGAGATGTTTATAAAACAGAAATCGATTTGAGGAGTGACACCTGGTCTTGGCTGTTGACGTCTCATTATCCAGTGACTAACCTCCTGGAACATTTCTCCTTTAGTCGAACTAACCTTTCCACCGATGTAAACTGGTTCATGAAGCAGAAAAGTTTGTTCCCAACTGGAACCAAAGATTCGTTGGATCTTCAGGGCAAACCGTGACATGGGCGTGTGGAGGGTCAGTAAAGAGCTCAGAGCCTCACATACAGCGTTATCCCCCAGTGGAGCTAGGATGGGGTCATTTACAATGTCAATCAATAACAGGAAATAAAACAGAACACGCTCCTTTTGTGTGTGTTTCTGGGGCTGTGTTTGCCGCTTTGATCAGAGCCACAGTTTCTCCACTGTTCACAAACTCAGCAGGAGTTTTATTTCGCTCTGATCTGACTCCACGGTAAACACAGGATAAACAATGACCCTGTCATGACTCAGTTTGAGTCTGTGCGTGACTGATTAGCTTATCTGTGGCTCTGGCGCTGAGGTCACACGGTCACACCTTCACAAACTGTCATGTGACTACACCTGAGCATTCAGCAAATGCCATTTAGGGGTGTCATAACTTTCCAGTCACAAAGTGTCTGTGACACACACGTTACCGTGGGTTCTTATGGGTTAAGGGGTGTTTCAGGTTCCCGGTTCACAGTGGTTGATGCCAACTCAAAGTCAGGAAAGAGCCAGTGAACAGTGAGAGTATCCAATATGCCCAAAGCTCACTGAGTGAAGGCTGGTCCATCTGCTCCGATCCCTCTGAGGAGCTACTGTAGTAAAACCACTGAAAAGTTTAAAGAAAGCGTCAGAGCACGGCATGCATTGCAGCTTGCTGTGTATGGAGTCTTGAGTCCTTATGAACCTGGGCTACCCATGACCCTGTCCCAGACTGTCCCCCGGCTGCCCTTCTTTGGACCACTTGATGTGTATATAATACACTTATTAAGGGTCTTATACACACTACATTATGTACTAATTGCCCAATTGCAGAGGTTAAAAATGTGGTTCAGAAGCTGCTGCGTAGGATACACACACAAGTGTGTGTGTGGCCTCTAGAATTGCATGAGGCTTTTAACCAGTGTGTGTTTATTGTGTGTGTGAGTGTGGGTGTGGTCTCTAGGATTGATGCTTTTAGCCAGTTAAGGCTTTTAAACTTTAAACTGTGTTTGTGTGTGGTTGTTTGTTTGTGTGTGTGTGTGTGTGTGTGTGTGTGTATACCCCTGTGCACTCTTCAGGAAAGCAATTAGGCCTTTTTACCATTGTGGTGTGTGTGTGTGTGTAGTGTGATGTGTGTGTGTGTGTGTGTGTGCGTGCTCATGTGTGGTCTCTAGGACTGAGGTTTTTTTTCCCAGTCATGGCCTGAGGTTATTTCTATCTGTATGTGGGAATAACTGATAATAAAATGTCTAATAGTGTGTGTGTGTGTGTGTGAGTGTGTGTGTGTGTGTTTGTGTGCTCATGTGCATGTGTGGTCTCTAGGACTGAGGTTTTTTTTCCCAGTCATAGCTGAGGTTATTTCTATCTGTATATGGGATTAACCTGATAATAAAATGTCTAATAGGTGTGTGTGTGTGTGTGTGTGTGTGTGTGTGTGTTTGGTGTGTGTGAGTGATAGGTAACAACCTACTGTGTAAAAACACTTTGATGTGATAAGTTAATGTGGAGGGGGTTATTCTTAATTGGCTTCATTGGTTTTTATTCATATTTTGGACAGTTTACATTTTTAAATACAATTTATAAACATCAGCTGAACCATACCTGGTTTATGTTTTATGGAAAAGGGTCCTGTAGAATTGATCCTGAGAGAGAGAGAGAGAGAGAGAGAGAGAGAGAGAGAGAGAGAGAGAGAGAGAGAGAGAGAGAGAGAGAAGAGAGAGAAGAGAGAGAGAGAGGAGAGAGAGAGAGAGAGAGAGAGAGAGAGAGAAGAGAGAAAGAGAGAGAGAGAGAGAGAGGAGAGAGAGAGAAAGAGAGAGAGCAGAGAGAGAGAGAGAGAGAGAGAGACGAGAGAGCGAGAGTCAGGTTATCAGGAAACAATGTGCAGTGTTTGTGTAACACCATGAATCACACTCCTCCACTCCACACTCTCTCTCTCTCTCTCTCTCTCTCTCTCTCTCTCTCTTTTCCTCCTCATCCTCCTCCTCATTAATAAACCAGAGCTGAGTTTAGCTGAATGGCTGCAGCTTTGTTGAGTTGAAGCTAAGAATGAAACACTATGTTTGGATTTTGAATATGTATTAGCTTCCATTCACCTGTGTGTGTGTGTGTGTGTGTGTGTCGTGTTGTGTGTGTGTGTGTGTGTGTGTGGGTGGGGTGGTGAAACCACTAACCTGGTGTGTCACAGAAACTGTTTCCATCACAGAAAGTGGAGTGAAGAGATATTGATTCACATGATGACTTATCCTTGCTTTTGCTGCAAACCCTCGCACCTCGAGAAGAAAGAACAGAGCAGGTTCATGCAAAAAACATTCAATTCTGGACCACGTCTGTTTTAATCCATTCCTTTTGAAATCTTGTTATAGCCTCAAAGGCAGCTGGTGATTTTTAAATGAAGTCATGGAGATGCAAGGCTTTGCTTGGGACAGGAATAACACGATGCACTTAATAAACCCTTCACTGTGTTTACTCTTCAATGCTCCAATGACATCTTAGAATTAGAAATGTAACGTGTGTGTGTTTGTTTGTGTGTCGATATGAGTGAACAGGCATGAGCTTCATCTCCTCCTTTCACCTTCAGCTTTCTTGGAAGGTCACTCTTTCTTGCTCTCTATCTCTCTCTCTCTCTCTCTCTCTCTCACCACACACAACACACACACTAACTACACTCACACACAGGGAGGGAATCACCATCTTGCCTGGAATGCTGGGAGATTCCAGGAAACACAAGGAGATGCCAAAGCTCATTAAATGCACACTAGTATCAACACACACACACACACACACACACACACACTCACACACACACACACACACACTCACACTCATGCCAAATGCCAGTGTGTGGTGACTTGCATGTTTGCAGTAATGATTTGCCAAAAAAGAGCAGATTTCCTGTGAATCTTCACCTGTTGTTGGCTGTAAATTAGCGCTTACTCTAAGTGACACGTATGTCCAAAAGTTTGTAGACACCCCTTAATTAACGAGTTAGGCTGAATTATCTGCACACGTTGTGGACACTGATGTATATGCTGTGAGCGCCATTCTGAGGATTGATTGGTTTAAACCTATCGTCCCACTGTCCCCTTATAATGAGAAGGAAAATGCTGTTATTCTCTGTTAGTGTTATTAGCATTTTTTGTCACTTCCAATGAATTTCCTCTGCACTTGTGACCAGATCTGTGAGAGTATTTATACACAGACTGTGTATATGTTTTATTATTAACAGGGTAAATAAATCAGCTGTAACGTAATGTGTCCCTGTGAAACTAGTGCACTGTCTGGGTGAAGTTAGTCTGGGTGAAGAAGTCTAGTTTTATGATTTGGGACAGAACCCGAGCCTCTACTGAATGACACAGTTGAGTCGAACAGGGCCGTGACACGGATAAATGGGTCAGGGTTCCTCACATATATTTCATTCATTCATTCATTATCTGTAACCCTTATCCAATTCAGGTTGCGGTGGGTCCAGAGCCTACCTGGAATCATTGGACGCAAGGCGGGAATACACCCTGGAGGGGGCGCCAGTCCTTCACAGAGCAACACAGACACACAACACATTCACTCACACACTCACACCTACGGACACTTTCAAGTCGCCAATCCACCTACCAACGTGTATTTTTGGACTGTGGGAGGAAACCGGAGCACCGGAGGAAACCCACGCGGAACACAGAGAGAACACACCACACTCCTCACAGACAGTCACCCGGAGGAAACCCACGCAGACACAGAGAGAACACACCACACTCCTCACAGACAGTCACCTGGAGCGGGAATCAACCCACAACCTCCAGGTCCCTGACACTACCTGCTGCGCCACCGTGCCGCCACATATATTTCATTTAAGGCTAAATGAGGATGAAATATTTGGGTAATAAACAATAAAAAATGTAAAAATCTCAGATTATGTTTGAGTTGGTGTTATGAGTAATGAATCTGTCCTCAAAATGGCTGCTATTATTCACAGTGACGTCACAAGGGAGCAAATACAACTTAATGCCATTCAAAATCCTCACAGCCAAGCTTCTACAACCTCATGTAAAGTCTTGCCCGTTCCCTGAAGAGTAGAGACTGTTAATTCTGTAAGAACACACCTGATTAATATTCCTCGGTTCAGAATTTTGGGGCATATAGTGCATGGATGGAAAGCAGCCTTGGTTTGGAAAGTAAACACACACACAGACACACACACACACACACACACACAGAGAGAGAGAGAGAGAGAGAGAGAGAGAGAGAGAGACACTGGGGTGTTACACCTTTGACCTCTCTCTGCTGTAGTTAGTTTCTGTGCCTTCTGAGGCCTTGTCACATGACTTGTTGCCACGGAAACATCTCCAATGAAGAAGAGAGCTGCTCAAGTCCCTTCTGACATACAAACACACACACAAACACACACACAAAGAATCACACACACACACAGAACTGAAATATTTGATGTGTTTGCTTTGAACTGCTAAAACGTCTCTCTCTCTCTCTCTCTCTGTGTGTGTGTGTGTGTGTGTGTTTGTGTGTGTGTGTGTGTGTGTGTGTGTGTTTGTGTAAGCCTGTTTCCTCCACATAATTTCCTCCACCAACTTGTTTTCCCATTAAAATAAGTTGCTATCTCAATCTTATTATTTTGAGATACTATGTCAATATACTGAGATAGTAAGATATTATCACATTAATTTGAGGTATTAACAATTGAGATATTATACTGTACGTTATCTCAATACAATGACATAGTAACTCAAAACACTGAGAGAGCAGTTTATATATTAATGAAGAAATAATTGGTGCCTTTTTTTATTATTTTATGTGGAGGAAATGGGCTTCCATATGTGTGTGTGTGTGTGTTTCCTTTAGAATCATGATGCAGGGATATGCACCATAGAGTCTTCTGTTGCTCAGCAACTGTACCAAATTAGATCACAGCTAAAACAGAGCGAATACCTTCAACCTACACAGAGACAGGCGCCGTGTGTATTTGTGAGTGTGTGTGGGCGTGGGGGGTGTAGGGGGTGGCAAAATACAGGTTCAATGCAAAGAAAATGTGTGTTGGACAAGACCCTGCATCTTCATTTTTAGCTGTTTATGTGGTCTTACGTAATTCAAAAAGTTAATGGGTCAATAGAAAGTAACCAAAATGATTCAAAACAAAACAAATTAAACTGTATGTTTACTTTCATGGTGTTTATATGTGTAAACTTTGTATAGGACTCACGGGGTAAAAGAACAACAGCAAAGAGATATAAAAACAAACTAGGTTTAAATTAAGTATTTTATTTACCTTGATTTTTATTCTTGAATTGTCTAAGTAAATAAATTGTGAGCATTATGTGTGTGTGTGTGTGTGTGTGTGTGTGTGTGTGTGTGTGTGTGTGTGTGTGTGTGTGTATCTAAGCAGGTCCTCACAACATAATAATTACACGGGTGAATCCAGTGGTGGAGACGTATTTAAGGTAAAAGCTGGGTGAGGGTCAGGTGAGTGTAGTTATGGATAAGGTTAGGACAGGCCTCTGAGAATGAAGAGGTCAATGTAATATCCCTTTAATAAACACACTTCTGTAACATAGGCCCTTAAGGAGAAGAGACGTTTATCACATGTAATTCACCATTAAATTCTTCTGTGTGTGTGTGTGTGTGTGTCTGTGCACTTGATGATAACAGCAATCTTGTTTTGAGCATTGCCATAGCAACTGTAGCAGAAACAAAGTGTGTATTAAATGTCTCTGGTTTGGACATGGAAAACTTTACACTGAATAAAAGAGAGAGAGAGAGAGAGAGAGAGAGAGGAGAGAGAGAGAGAGACAGAGAGAGAGAGAGAGAGAGAGAGACAGAGAGAGAGAGAGAGAGAGAGAGACAGAGAGAGAGAGAGAGAGAGAGAGAGAGAGAGAGAGAGAGAGAGAGAGAGAGTGACTAACTGAAGGAGCTGAACTCATAGTGATTGTAATTTCCCTGCTCATATTCATAACTTCTCTATCTCTATCTCTCTTTCTCTCTAACTCACTATACCTCCACCCCCCCCACACACACACACAATCATCTTTGCTGTAGAGCTGCAGTTCCTGTAAATCAGCTGAAAAGATTTGAAGGTGCTTTTAGTCTTGACCTCACTAATAACATCAAATGGTCTCTCTGTCTTTCTCTCTCCCTCTCCGTCTCTCTATCTCTCTCTCTCTCTCTTTATCTGTCTCTCTCTCTCTCACCCTCTCTCTCTCTCCCTCTCTCTCATTCTCTAGTTATCTATCTATCCATCTCTTTATGTATGCTCATAAATATCTTAAGTGTGTGTGTGTGTGTGTGTGTGTGTGGTGCGCGCGTGTTTTTTAAGTGTGTACGTGTGTGTGTGTGTGGGGGGGGGGGGGGGGTTGTTGTTGGTGGTGTAAGTCTGTGTGTGTGTGATTCACAATTGTTTAGGTAAGTACCATCAAATCCGCAGAGCAATGTTAAAACATCCAGTTGATGTGGACGTGGATCAGACACAGCAGTGCTGCTAGAGTTTTGAAACACTTTCCATTTCACTGATGCAATGAGAATAATCCACCAACCAAATTCATCCAAAAAGGGGGAAAAGGGGATAAGAAATTATGCAGAGCAAGATATTGACTACAGTCTGTAACTGTTGAACTGCAAAGTCCTCCTGTGGTCAGAGGAGCTGAGAGAATGGACAGTGAATGTAGGTGTTTAGGTAGGTTTTCCTAATCCAGTGATTGCTCAGTGTATATCACTTGTTCACCCTCTGTCTCTCTCTCTCTCGCTCTCTCTCTCACACACACACACACACACACACACAGCTGCTTTCAGCCCGGAGTTCATATATTAACTTAACACAAACACACTCAGCAGATGATAATCATGCTAATGATCTGCAGAATGATAATGGAGGTAACAATTATGACAGATTGGACAAGAAGGATTCCAATAAACCCATGGAGATAAAGTGATGAGAGAGAGAGAGAGAGAGAGAGAGAGAGAGAGAGAGGGAGAGAGAGAGACTAAGGAATAGATGGAGAAGGGGAGGTGAGTCAGAGGGAGGGAGAGAAGAGAACCACATAGAGACAGTAGAAAGGAAAAGAGACAGAGACAAAGAGAGCGGAAGTTAAGGAAAGAGATAGGGCAAGGGTGATAGAGTGGTGTGAGTGAGTGTGTATGTGTGTGTGTGTGGGAGAGAGAGCTAGAGAGAGAGAGAGAGAGAGAGAGAGAGAGAGAGAGAGAGAGAGAGAGAGAGAGAGACTCATTACTCCTGTTGAACTGCTCCCTCATTTTTCTTCATTATGATAATGGTGACATGTTTGATGGATGAGCATGTGTGTGTGTGTGTGTGTGTGTGTGTGTGTGTGTCTGTGTTCCTCTGTGAATCAGGTCATCCATGATATATAAGCATGTTTTGATGTAAGTTGGGAGTTTTAAATTTGGCCTGTGCTTTCTCATACCACCATTTATCACCAGTTCTTAAGCTTACTGCGGCTCAGTGCTCAATGCTTCTCTCTCTCTCTCTCTCTCTCTCTCTCTCTCTCTCTCTCTCTCTCTCTCTTTCTGTTGTTTTAGATTACTACTGGGGCACACACAGAAATCTTCAAAACTGAATAGTTTAAGTGGTTAAACACTTAAGTGTGGGCACAGTGGAGCAGCAGGTAGTGTCTCTATCACAACTTCTGGGTCCTGGAGGTTGTGGGTTCAAGTCCCGCTCCGGGTGACTGTCTGTGAGGAGTGTGGTGTGTTCTCCCTGCGTCTGCGTCTGTGTCTGCGTGGGTTTCCTCCCATACTCCAAAAACACACGTTGGTAGGTGGATTGGAGACTCAAAAGTGTCCGTAGGTGTGAGTGTGTGAGTGAATGTGTGAGTGTGTATCGCCCTGTGAAGGACTGGCGCCCCCTCCAGGGTGTGTTCCTGCCTTACACCCAGTGATTCCGGGTAGGCTCCGGACCCACCTCGACCCTGAACTGGATAAGGCCTACAAAGAAATAAGCTTCTCAAGCGTTTGGTAAAAAAGATTCTCAGGCATTATGGGAAATGTAGTTCCTGTAGTGAATTTATGTGGCACATCCATTTTGCTCAGCAATACTTGGTAAAATTGACTTTTTACAGTTGTAATTTAAATTGTGGCAGAGCAATACTTCCCAGCTAAATTAGGTGTGATGATGCCGGTGTAATAATCACCAGTTAGCATTCTCCTCTAATTGTGTTGAGCTTCAAGAGATGAGAAAATCAGCAGCAGCTTAAAAAAGATGCAGTTCCTTCATTCCTGCTTTCTGTTTTCATTTGCACGTCACATGCCATCCCAACATTTTCTTCAGGTTTGTGTTTACAGTGCTAAGGTCTTCGGTGTTTTATTCAGTCCACTAAATGCAGGCCTCTCCTGTTGCTGTGCGGCTAATTGCGCTCAGATGGAAATCTAATAGCATTGGGAGTGAGCGCAGTGTCTTGAGCGTGATGGTTAGTACTGGGCTGGGTGTTACATTCATTTACTAAACACATATTAGCTCCCACTGCTAATTAATGTGATTAAAAGCTCTGTGCAGTAGCAGCACCCTCTGCTTAAAGCCAGTCAGACATTGTGCTATATCAGAAACAACTCAAGCTGCACATTTAAATCGTTTGCTGTGTACGGACTTTGTTCCAAAATCAAACCCCTCACACTGCATGAAAGTAATCAGCCTGATTTACGCGTCGTCACATGGGTGCTCACTCTATGCGTGAAGCGCTACCCCATGCTGATGTTTCCGGAGCAAGCAGCTCTCCGGTCCGTACAGTGAGGCACTCTGTGTTTCAGAAATGCTGAGAAAGCGAGTTTAGGGAACCCTCTGGTGACTGGAAAGACATGGACATGGAGGTCGTTGAGTGCATTGCCAAAAACTATGTTCTGTTTGTTATTGTGTATTTTATGGTGCATGAATTGGCTCGTGAGCTCTCAAGCGGTTTTTCACATATGAACACTTGATAAAGTCTGGAGAACTAGGTCCGGAAATCTTCTGGAGTTGTCCTTTCACACGTAGCGAACGGTGGGAGATGTTCTGTGTCAGAGACATAGTCCTCATAGCTGGAAATCCCATTTCACCCCTAGCCCTACCACTTAACCCTTCCATGGAGCCTAGGGGGTGTGGTGTCTCAGTTCTGGATGGGAAAGAGGGATAGGGCTGAGGGGGAGGGCTATATACCCCTTGAAATGAAGATTTTTCAGGGGCACACTTCAAACAAAGGGCCATGAATGCCTTGTGAATCACCCGAAAATGGCTGCACCAGCGATAAAATAAAGCCAAAAAATGTCAGTATTTTCTTATTTAAAAACTATAATAACCATTGTATAATAAACATTGTATTATCCTTTACTTTTATTGTTGGTGGCACAGTGGAGCAGCAGGTAGTGTCTCTGTCACAGCTCCAGGGTCCTGGAGGTTGTGGGTTCAAGTCCTGCTCCGGGTGACTGTCTGTGAGGAGTGTGGTGTGTTCTCCCTGTGTCCGCGTGGGTTTCCTCCGGGTGACTGTCTGTGAGGAGTGTGGTGTGTTCTCTCTGTGTCTGCGTGGGTTTCCTCCGAGTGACTCTGTAAGGAGTGTGGTGTGTTCTCCCTGTGTCCGCGTGGGTTTCCTCCGGGTGACTGTCTGTGAAGAGTGTGGTGTGTTCTCCCTGTGTCTGCATGGGTTTCCTCCGGGTGACTGTCTGTGAGGAGTGTGGTGTGTTCTCCCTGTGTCCGCGTGGGTTTCCTTCGGGTGACTGTCCGTGAAGAGTGTGGTGTGTTCTCCCTGTGTCCGCGTGGGTTTCCTCCGGGTGACTGTCTGTGTGGAGTGTGGTGTGTTCTCCGTGTCTGCGTGGGTTTCCTCCGGGTGACTGTCTGTCAGGAGTGTGGTGTGTTCTCCCTGTGTCTGCGTGGGTTTCCTCCGGGTGACTGTCTGTGAGGAGTGTGGTGTGTTCTCCCTGTGTCCGCGTGGGTTTCCTCCGGGTGACTGTCTGGGGGAGAGTGGTGTGTTCTCCCTGTGTCTGTGTGGGTTTCCTCCGGGTGACTTTCTGTGAGGAGTGTGGTGTGTTCTCCCTGTGTCTGTGTGGGTTTCCTCCGGGTGACTGTCTGTGAGTAGTGTGGTGTGTTCTCCCTGTGTCTGCGTGGGTTTCCTCCTGGTGACTGTCTGTGAGGAGTGTGGTGGGTGGATTGAAGACTCAAAAGTGTCCATAGGTGTGAGTGTGTGAGTGAATGTGTGAGTGTTGCCCCGTGAAGGACTGGCGCCCCCTCCAGGATGTGTTCCCACCTTGCGCCCAGTGACTTCGAGTAGCTTGTTACAACAGAGAAACCTTTTTTGGTGTCGTATAGAACCCATTTTATTTTAAAGTGGTACCTGTATGTGTTCACTCAGACATTCCCCAGATTTAGTGTGAGGGCACCAGCTGGGTAAAGTCCAGGTAGCATTTGGCACAGATGTTAGGAAAATTAGCATTCGCACATACAGCTCCTCCAGGTAAAGACTGGAAATATTCTGGCTGACTGTACATGTGTGAAAGTGTCACAAGGACAGCCCTCAAAAGCTCTGGAAGCCAGAGATCCATACCAACACCAATGGACTCTGCCATTTTATGCTGTTAATCATGCATTCTGTTTTAGTTTTATTTAATTTCTATGAAAAACTAAAAGGCCCCAACGCCTTTGAAAGTTCTTCTCTTGACCTTGTGAATGCAGCATCTCTGAGGTCTTGTATGTGTGTGTGTGTGTGTGTGTGTGTGTGTGTAGGTGGCAGAGGGAGATTATTATCTGATTCACACACTCTGCATTTTTTTTATTAGCTCTCTGGTGCAAATTGGTAGCAAATGTCCCTCAGGTGCTATAGCTCTCTCTCTCTCTCTCTCTCTCTCTCTCTCTCTCTCTCTCTCTCTCTCTCTCTCTCTTTTCCTCTCTCTCTCTCTCTCTCTCTCTCTCTCTCTCTCTCTCACACACACACACACACACACATTCAGAATGCTAAAATATTATGGTTAAAAACCATGGCAACTAGCAAGTGAAACCCTGAATCCATGATAACCATAGCAACAGTGTCAACAGGTCAACTGAAAGATGGACAAAAAAGAATCAACAGGGTACAGTTGGTTATATTTTTATTCTCTCTCTCTCTCTCTCTCTCTCTCTCTCTCTCTCTCTCTCTCTCTCTCTCTCTCTCTCTCTCTCTGTATGTTGTGCTGAGAGGGTGGAGAGGCTAAGCCAGATGTATAAGATGCATAAAGACAGACACAGACACACAAATGCACCTGCACACACATACTGTACGTATGAACACACACTATACGCACAGTTTTTCAGACATTACTTATATGTTCATTATTGATCTCCTGATTAAAAGAATCCTCTTGTTATTTATACTTTACTTTCATTGCTTTATGCTGAATGTGTTATTCACGCTTAGATAACAGCGCCCTCAGCTGCTCACATCTGGGATTGTCAGTATGGGAAATTGTCAGAAATGTACATTGTATTTACATAATGTTATATTCGTCGTAGTTAGCACTAATACAGAACTAATATTTTATGCTAAAAATACCTTTTAATAAAGGGGACAGGTTTTAAAATGGATGTCAAATTATGTAGAAGGTAAACAGCTACAGCACTGCTGTGTCTGATCCACTCGTACCACCACGTCAGTGTCACTGCAGCGCTGAGAATGATCCACCACCACATCACACCTGCTCTGTGGGGGTCCTCTGGGGGTCCTGAGCGCTGAAGAATGGGGGAAAGGGGCAAATAATGTATGCATTTGAATAGAGACTGTCATTAATTCTCTCTCTCTCTCTCTTTCTCTCTTTAGGTTTCTGATAGTTCTGGCATGCCTGATTCTTGCTATTCTTACCACATTCAAAGAGTACGAGGATGACTCCGGTCACTGGCTGGTGGTTCTGGTGAGAATGGTTGTGTGAAATAATACCTAAAAAATTATAAAATTAAACAAACCAGTAGAAAAGGTGTTTTTCCTGTTTTTTTGGAGAAAATTCCCCTCAAAAACACCATTGTCCAAAATAATCATATGATAAATAAACAATAAAAACAAACTCAGGTTTTTGTTATTTTTCTAAACGTACACTCTGGCCCTAACTCAGAGTAAGTCCATGTTTTATAATGACGTAGAAAGCAGGTCTATAACTTCAAAGTAATGTGCAATAGTCTGCATGTTGTCCCAATTTTTAAGCACATTGAGCTAAATATGAAGTGGAATGTGACGGTCTGTGAGGAGTGTGGTGTGTTCTCCCTGTGTCTGCATGGGTTTCCTCCGGGTGACTGTCTGTGAGGAGTGTGGTGTGTTCTCTCTGTGTCTGCATGGGTTTCCTCCGGGTGACTGTCTGTGAGGAGTGTGGTGTGTTCTCCCTGTGTCTGCGTGGGTTTCCTCCGGGTGACTGTCTGTGAGGAGTGTGGTGTGTTCTCTCTGTGTCTGCATGGGTTTCCTCCGGGTGACTGTCTGTGAGGAGTGTGGTGTGTTCTCCCTGTGTCTGCGTGGGTTTCCTCCGGGTGACTGTCTGTGAGGAGTGTGGTGTGTTCTCCCCGTGTCTGCGTGGGTTTCCTCCGGGTGACTGTCTGTGAGGAGTGTGGTGTGTTCTCCTTGTGTCTGTGTGGGTTTCCTCTGGTTGAATGTCTGTGAGGAGTGTGGTGTGTTCTCTCTGTGTCTGCATGGGTTTCTTCCGGGTGACTGTCTGTGAGGAGTGTGGTGTGTTCTCCCTGTGTCTGCATGGATTTCCTCCGGGTGACTGTCTGTGAGGAGTGTGGTGTGTTCTCCCTGTGTCTGCGTGGATTTCCTCCGGGTGACTGTCTGTGAGGAGTGTGGTGTGTTCTCCCTGTGTCTGCATGGATTTCCTCCGGGTGACTGTCTGTGAGGAGTGTGGTGTGTTCTCCCTGTGTCTGCATGGATTTCCTCCGGGTGACTGTCTGTGAGGAGTGTGGTGTGTTCTCCCTGTGTCTGCGTGGATTTCCTCCGGGTGACTGTCTGTGAGGAGTGTGGTGTGTTCTCCCTGTGTCTGCATGGATTTCCTCCGGGTGACTGTCTGTGAGGAGTGTGGTGTGTTCTCCTTGTGTCTGCATGGATTTCCTCCGGGTGACTGTCTGTGAGGAGTGTGGTGTGTTCTCCCCGTGTCTGCGTGGGTTTCCTCCGGGTGACTGTCTGTGAGGAGTGTGGTGTGTTCTCCCTGTGTCTGCATGGATTTCCTCCGGGTGACTGTCTGTGAGGAGTGTGGTGTGTTCTCCCTGTGTCTGCGTGGATTTCCTCCGGGTGACTGTCTGTGAGGAGTGTGGTGTGTTCTCCCTGTGTCTGCATGGATTTCCTCCGGGTGACTGTCTGTGAGGAGTGTGGTGTGTTCTCCCTGTGTCTGCATGGATTTCCTCCGGGTGCTTCTGTTTCCTCCCACGCTTCAAAAACACACGTTGGTAGATGAATTGGAGACTCAAAAGTGTCCGTAGATTTGAGTGTGTCAGTGAATATGTGAGTGTGTGTCACCCTGTGAAGGACTGGCGCCCCCTCCAGGGTGTGTTCCCACCTTGCACACAGTAATTCCGGGTAGGCTCACCAGGACCCTGAACTGGATAAGAGTTACAGACAATGAATGAATGAATGAATGTATCGTTTATTCTGTTGTAGTCTTTTGACTGTAGATTACCTTCAGTTATGTGTGTGTGTGTGTGTGTGTGTGTGTGTGTGTGTGTGTGTGTATGTGTATGTTTGTGTGTGTTTGCTGAGTCAGACAACTGAATATTAATGGCATCTTTCTATATTTTCTTGCAGGAAACCTTCACCATCTTTATTTTTGGCTCAGAGTTTGTGCTGAGGATCTGGGCGGCAGGATGTTGTTGTAGATATAAGGGCTGGAGAGGGCGCCTGAAATTCGCCCGAAAACCACTATGTATTCTGGGTAAGTACTCCCTCTTTCACACAGAGATACACACACACTCTGATCAGCCATTATATCCAAATGACTTCCTTGTTATTACACTCATTGTCTGATCAGCTCCATTGAACCTATAGATGGATTTATGGTTAGAGTCCCATGAAAGCTCTACAGCGACACTAATATGGTGTTAGTCTGTGTGTTATTCTAGTACGACTTGATCGGACACAGCCCTGCTGCTGTGACCACTCACTGTTCACTTGTTGTCCCCCTGTAGATCAGACACAATAGCTCATGTGCTGCTGTACAGTTTGTGTTAGCCGTCCTGCAGTCCTTCGTCAGCGGTCACAGGATGCTGCCCACATGATTATATATCTTTATATATATTTCTGTGTTTTCAAATATTTATGATTTCCAAATCCATCCATAAATCAGAGTCTGCTGGAGAGTGTTTGACACTGAGAATGTTTTCCAGTGGTGGGGAATGGAACCAGACATCTCCATGTCTACAACACACACCTAGCATTTTATTCACCAGTGACCTCCACAGTTCTGTATAAGGAATAATGATGATGATGGAAAATAAGTGTAATCATGTCTTATATTATCTCTTATCTCAGTTATTTAAAATTGATCTTGTGTGTGTGTGTGTGTGCAGATATTTTCGTGTTGATAGCATCCGTGCCAGTGGTGGCACTGGGGAACCAGGGAAATGTTTTGGCCACGTCCCTGCGCAGTCTGCGTTTTCTGCAGATCCTGCGCATGCTGCGTATGGACCGCCGCGGCGGGACCTGGAAGTTATTGGGGTCGGCTATATACGCCCACAGCAAGGTATATACACACAACGTCTTCAAAAGGATGAGCTTAAAGTCAGCATTCCCAATGCCAACGGCCGAGGGGTGTAAACCCCCAGACGTTTGCTGAAGTGATGAAGCCTCACCTGCTGCGCTCGAGTGCACAGTCACTACTCAAAAAGCTTCTGGAGGCATTGCTGCTTTCGAGGCAGAACGATTGTAATTGGTGCTTGTTTGACATACACTGGGTGGAGATTTACAAATGCCATGCTATAAATCTGTAAAGCTCTGCCTCGACTCCCGTGGTCTGCCTGCTGCCAGAAATGTGTCTGGAAGAAATAAGTGTGCAGTATAATTTTCTTTTTTTCTCTACACTTAGTTCTGCTTCATAATTTGTTGGAAGTGCTGCAAAAATATTTGGTTTTACTTGAACGGAGGACAATGTAACTGCCTCTGAGTTGAATAGAGCATTATTGCTGCCTCTGAGGAAGCAGAGGATTATTAACAATTTATTAAACAGAACAGAGGTGCAGCAGGTAGTGTCTCTGTCACAGCTGCAGGGTCCTGGAGGTTGTGGGTTTGAGTCCCACTCCGGGTGACTGTCTGTGAGGAGTGTGGTGTGTTCTCCCTGTGTCTGCGTGGGTTTCCTCCGGGTGACTGTCTGTGAGGAGTGTGGTGTGTTCTCCCTGTCTCTCCGTGGGTTTCCTCCGGGTGACTGTCTGTGAGGAGTGTGGTGTGTTCTCTCTGTGTCTGCGTGGGTTTCCTCTGGGTGACTGTCTGTGAGGAGTGTGGTGTGTTCTCCCTGTGTCTGCGTGGGTTTCCTCCGGGTGACTGTCTGTGAGGAGTGTGGTGTGTTCTCTCTGTGTCTGTGTGGGTTTCCTCCGGGTGACTGTCTGTGAGGAGTGTGGTGTGTTCTCCCTGTGTCTGTGTGGGTTTCCTCCGGTTGACTGTCTGTGAGGAGTGTGGTGTGTTCTCTCTGTGTCTGCGTGGGTTTCCTCCGGGTGACTGTCTGTGAGGAGTGTGGTGTGTTCTCCCTGTGTCTGCGTGGGTTTCCTCTGGGTGACTGTCTGTGAGGAGTGTGGTGTGTTCTCCCTGTGTCTGCGTGGGTTTCCTCCGGGTGACTGTCTGTGAGGAGTGTGGTGTGTTCTCCCTGTGTCTGCGTGGGTTTCCTCCGGGTGACTTTCTGTGAGGAGTGTGGTGTGTTCTCCCTGTGTCTGCGTGGGTTTCCTCCGGGTGACTGTAGCTCAACTGGATAAGGGTTACAGACAATGAATGAATGAATGAATGAAACAGAACTGAAGTGTACAGTAAAACAAAAATAGAAAATTCTATCACACACACACATTTCTCCCAAAGACATTTCTGGCAGAGTCAGAGCAGGCAAACCATGAGGGTGGATCATTATTGGTGTATGGTGTGGTATTGGAAAAATTCTTCCCAATGCATGTTATCTAGGTTCCTTCTGCCTCAAAGGCAGCACTGCCTCCAGAGCCATTTTGAGTAGTAATTTTGCTCATGAGCTCTGCTACATTATGTTTATTTTCTGATCCAGAACTGAACATGGTGACAAATGACTATGTTCCAACATCTGGTTTAAGCAGAATTTACACAGATGTTTTACCAAGAGTGTGATGATGATATATGTGTGTGTGTGTGTGTGTAGGAGCTGATCACTGCCTGGTACATCGGTTTCCTATCCCTGATCTTGGCCTCGTTCCTCGTTTACCTAGTGGAGAAAGATGTAGTCACAAACTTGGGGCCAGAAAGAGAAGATCTGACCCCCACGCCTCAGCAGGACTTCGACACATACGCAGACGCTCTGTGGTGGGGGCTGGTGAGAGAAAGTTAACTTTATAAACAGGCACTATTTCTGGAACATACTTTTGTTCAGCTGCTTGGAGCACCCACTGTGGACACAGTGTGTATTATCTCTTTACAAAAACTTTAAATGGGATGCTCTGGAGCAGCTGCACATGAGCTTAAAGTCACCATGCCCAATGCTAAACTTTCAGGAGTGATGGAGCACCATCCAATGCATTAGGGTTGGTGATCTAGAACTGATTACCAATCATCATTACCTGACCTCATTAATGTCCTTACTGCTGATTGCCATCAAATATTCACCAACATTCAGTGTATACACTTTTACTGCATTAAAAAAGAAAAAAGCTTGTGATGAATACACTTCCTTTCAGAAGAAGTGACAGACACATTTGCACATTTTGTGATTCAGTGTTGTCTGATCCCTGCGGCAGATAACCTTGACGACGATTGGATACGGTGATAAGACGCCAAAAACCTGGGCAGGACGTCTCCTCGCTGGAACCTTCGCTCTCATTGGGGTCTCCTTCTTTGCTCTTCCAGCTGTGAGTACACCTGTCTCTCGTGAGATTGTGGTAGGGTGACCAGACGTCCTCTTTTACCCGGACATGTTCTCTTTTTTAGACTTAAAAAAATGTCCGGGCGGAATTTCACAAACATCCGGGATGTTGTTTTTCTAGAGCTTACATAGAACTTCGAGAAGTTTCGTTCACAAACTAGTCCCGCCCTCCCCTACTCCGATTGGTTCGCTTGAGTGAAAAGGGGGCGTGGTGAAGTAGCCTAAAATCTTCTGATTGGACGGTCTGACTGTAGAGCTACCGTTATTGGTCGATAACCTTCTCTGTAAACATTTAATTGGTCAGTCTTCACGTCAGTAGTCCTTGTTTACGTCAGGCAAAGCTCATGTACCAACCCTCATCTCGAGCAGCTATGCCGAAACGGAAATGTAAGTTCTCGGATGAATTAAAAAAGAAATCCCCATGTTTTGTGTAGAAAATAAAGGTGTAAAGGACCTAAAAGCACACATAGGTTCAGCTAAGCATACAACAGCAGCGAGGGGCGAGAGCCCCCCCTCCCCTCCCCAGACGTGTCCTCTTTTTCACCATCTCAGATCTGGTCACCCTAGATTGTGGTCATAGTTCATATCCTTTTTAAAGGTTTCTAAATGAGCTCCAGTGATCCTTCACATTATGGAACAGCCATTGTACTTTCACTTGGGCAATGTCTGACCCTGATGCTGTTTGCTGGTGCAGTATTCTGAGGAAGGAAGCCACAGAGTTGAGTCTAAAGTGTTTGTATTAAATGCTGCTGGCTTTTTGTTCCAGATACTAAATATTAGTCCATCTTTATCCTGGCAGTGTTATAAAGCAGTGGTATTGCAGTGGGGGTGCAGCAGGGCTAGTAAATGAGAAGTGTTTGAGCACTGCTAGCACTGCTACCATTAGCTACCATTTGCCACATTTTTCCAGATTTAATATTCAAATTTTTCTTGTGATTGACTGCGTTTGTATAGTAACCTGAGTTTAAAAGGATGATTACAGATCTCTCTGTGTTTGATTGGTTTTGTCTTTAAAGCAGAGGTTCCCAAAATGTGGGGTGCTACAGAAATGTTGGGGACCATTGCTTTAGAGGATCATGGGTTCTGATCCCTGCATGTCTGATTGTTTATTGCGTGTTTGATTTTATTTATCATTTATTATTTGATTGTTTGTAGGAGATTCTAAGTTCTAATCTCTGTGATTGATTGGCTTATTTTGGGTATTTCACTGTTAGATTGACTGTGTCTGTAGGGAATCCAGCATTCTGCTCATCTTTCTTTAATTGGCGGTGTCTGTAGGGGATGCAGGGCACTGATTTCTCTGTGTTTGATTAGCTGTGTCTGTAGGGAATCCTGTGTTCTGATCTGTCTGTTTTTGATTGGCTGATTCTGTAGGGGATCCTGGGATCAGGTTTGGCTCTGAAAGTTCAGGAGCAGCACAGACAGAAACACTTTGAGAAACGCAGACATCCTGCAGCTGGACTCATACAGGTAAACTCTTAACCAATCACTGTGCACATAATTAACACATCTCCATCATGGACTTCTGAATGCACACACACTGTTTATAATGTCATAGAAAATCCTGAAGTTAAACGGGATGTTCTGGAGCAACTGGACCTGAACTGGTTACAGAAAACGAATGAATAAATGAATGAATTAACTATGTCCTGCCCATTCTAATGGATACCTTTTATTAAATTTTCTATTAGTGTACCTTCTTAATCCAACTATTGCTGCACAGTTTGTTAGTTATCCTGTAGTCCTGACTGAATCATTTTGGTTGGTGGACTTCTCTCAGCAAATTCCGGGTTGTGTTTAAGGCGGCGTGGAGATACTATGCCACTAATCCAGTCCGAGAAGATCTTATAGCGACGTGGAGGTTCTATGAGACAGTGATATCTCTACCCTGCTTCAGGTACATTACACACAACACACACACACACACACACACTCACACACACACACACACACACACATATTTCCTTTATGTTTACCCCTAACGTTCCCCTATGTTTGTATGTTTCTTTGTTGTTGTTGTTTTTATTATTATTATTTATTTTTTTATGTTTATCCAGGTTTTTGCCAAATATTCTCTCCTCAATTATTAGTTGTCATTAACCCTGTGGATCCCGTTTGCAAATCACGAAAGACTACCACTGACTCAGGATATGAACAGTTTGTTTAGTTGGAAGCCTGTTCCTCCTCGTTGGACTTGCCCCTCGCCAGATATTCCCACCTAAGGAGTTTCTGAGTTCCTCTGAGTCTACGGTGCTGCATCTGTGGTAGTGCCAGCAGACCACTGTTACCCTGTGACCCAGTTTCATGTGTTTGATTCCCAATCAAATATGCCATTAAAAGTGATGTCCGCAATTTTGTTTACTTAAGCACTTTTTGCAAAAGTCCTCCTAATGTTGAAAAGCTTGAAACAAAATAAGGGATATTGCTCTTTCCCTGCTCCATTTTCCTTCTTATTTTTACTATTTCAAATACTTTAAAGTGGAAATGACACTATATTTGGGAGACTGCTAACCGCATGAATGTAACCCACTGAAAGTTCTACAAACCTCGAGTTACAAATGAGTTTCTGTGGGATTTCAAACAGTGAGTAAAAACTTACACGTTACACTTTAGCCGTGTTCAAATAACAGTCGACCTTAAAAAGACGCTGAGCTGCTGAATGTGAACAAACCAGAGAGAGCTGCAGTTTCACAGAATCGTTGACATTGTCTTTAAGTTACTGATGTTTTGGGGAAATATTTTTGAAGAGATGAAGCTCCATGACAACATCAAGTATATCAGGATGGTACATTCTGATTATAGATCATCACCCAGAGCTTTTCTTCTCCTTCAGTTCACTTTGTACATTATTTATGTGAATAATCATTATTTTATTTGTTTGTCATTTTTGTGATTTGTGAAAATTCACCTATTTATGTTATAGTTTTTTTGTTGTTGCAAGTTCCATCTGCCGATCTGCCTGGAGGTTAGAATGAGGTACTGTGTGTGTGTGTGTGTGTGTGTGCGCATGCATGTGTGTGTGTGATGTCCTATGTTGTAACATATGGTAAATACAATAAATACAAATGTGGATATTGTTATGTATCTTATGTGTAGCTGTTGTCTCTGTTCTCTGGAGTTTTGGAGCTCCAGTACCTCAGGAATTATTTGGAGATGTGAGTGTGTGTGTGTCTGTGTGTGTGTGTGTGTGCATGTGTGTGTGAGACAGAGACAGAGAGAGAGAGAGACAGATGTAGAGTTACAAAGAGTGCAGCCAGTGCAGACATGTTCTGTGGAGTGATGGAGCTCCATCCAATACCTTTGTGGCAAATTGGGTTGGTGATTGAGATCCAGAACTACGACTCCAACATCAGTATGGGACTTCAGTAATGTTTATGTGACTGACTGTGGCAGGACCTCACAGATATGTTTCAAAATCTAGTGGAAATTCTTCACTGAAATGTAGAAGCTGTTACTGATGGAAAAAGGAGCACATTCTGAATTAGTGCCCTTCATTAAAGAAGAGATGTGTCCATAAACCTTTGGCCTTTTACAGTATATATTCGCCAGTGGCCACAGCACCAATCAGTGGCTTAGTATGTGTTTGTGTGTGTGTGTGTGTGTGTGTGTGTGTGTGTGTGTTGAATAATAAATAAATTATTTGTTCCTAACTCTGAGCTTTTTTTTTACACACAGGAAAGAAAATCTGGAAGGAATTGCGAGGTAAGATATTCTCTCTCTCTCTCTATCTCTCCCTGTCTCTCCCTGTCTCTCTCTCTGTCTCTCCCTGTCTCTCCCTTTCTCAACACCCCACCTCCACCCTTTATAACTGGTATTAAGCGTGAGATTAATGGCTCTATGTAATGTGTTTCTTTAAATAACTCCCAATAACTGCTGCCATTATTCTACCACTGCAGGCATAATAATCAGTGTGGGCGTGAGCAGTGTGTGTGTGTGTGCGCGTGTATATATGTGTGTGTGTAATATCTGTGAAAGGCAGACAGTAGTTCTGTGTGAGGAATTGCTGAAACCATTAGGAAAGGGACAGATTTATGGAGCGCTGAAAAATGATGGTGTCAGAGAGGGCGAGATAGGGTGTGTGTAATGGATGGCTGTGAGATGTCAGTGATAGTATAAGGAGTCTGAAAGATGATACGAGAAGGCGAGCATGGCTAACGGGGTTGTGTACATGTGTGTGTGTGTGTGTGTGTGTGTGCAAGCGCATGACCATGAGGAAGGTTTCATACGGCACATGTCCTTGACATGAACACTGACCTCACACTCCATATATTAAGAGCAGTAGAGAGAGAGAGAGAGAGAGAGAGAGAGAGAGAGAGAGAGAGAGAGAGGGAGAGAGAGAGAGAGAGACTGTGGGTGAATAGTTTGAGTTTGAGACGCTGGGGGAGACAGGAGCAAGGACTGAGAAACATGAGAGACGGAGAAACAAAATGAAGCAGAAAGAAGAGGAAGAAATCATGGTACAGGGAGAGGAAGTGAAAAGTCATGAGATGTAGAAGAATAACAAGAGAGAGAGAGAGAGAGAGAGAGAGAGAGAGAGAGAGAGAGAGAGAGAGAGAATGTGTGTGTGTTGGGTTCTGCTTGGCCGAGTTGCTTCACCCTGCAATCCATGTTTGCTCAAATATCAAGTTACTGCACTTTTATACACACACACTCACTCTCATACACTCACACACTCTCTCGCATACACACACACACATACACACACACACTCTCTCTTTCATACACTCACACACACTCTCTCATATACACACACACACAAATACTCTCTCATATACACTCACACACACACACTCTCTCATATATATACACACACACACACTCTCATACACACACACACACACTCTCATATACACACACACACTCACACACTCTCATGCACACACATACACACAAACACGGTCTCAGTAAGAAGTCTGAGAACTTGTCGCTTGACATTATCACGACTCACCAACAGAGAAACTGGAGAATTTTGGAATCTCTTTTTATCCTTGACTTTCCCTTCCTTTATTTACTTAAGCCACATGGCCAAAAGTTTGGGGACACCAAACAGCTCCTCCAGCATCTCTTCATCAATGAGGTGTGTGTTCCTCTTTACTGCAGTAACAGTCTCTACAGGTAAACACAGAAATAAACACTCAGAACCTTATTGACCTTCATAATCCTTTCATCTTTCTGTCATTCATTCACTCGTTCTTTTCAGCAGGTTCCATTCTTTGGATGACATCTTTTTTTTCTTTGCTTTCTCTTTCTTCCTGTTCTCTGCCTTCTTTCAGTTCCAGTCTTTTCTGTATGGCCTATAAGTCTCTCTCTCTCACACACACACACACACACACACACACACACACACACACACAGAGAGAGAGAGAAAGACTTAAACCCCCTCACTCCCTAACGGGGCATCAAAGTCCACTATTTGTGTATGGATGATCCAAGCACCGTGAGAAGTGATTGTGTGTGTGTGTGTGTGTGTGTGTGTGTGTGTGTGTGTGGGAAAGTGTTGTCTCTAACTGCATGGTAATCAGCTGTAATTCTGTCTGTGGATCGTCTTCATCTCCTTAAAGCTTCTCTCACCATCGCAATCTCCTGCCTTTCACAGCACTCAGGAGAGAGACTGTGTGTGTGTGTGTGTGAGTGTGTGTGTGTGTGTCTATGAGGGTCCCTCCTAAGGGATTGGCCACTACAGAATGCCTCTGTGTTGTTTTTGGGTATTGTTTACAAGACGAGGTTCTGGTTTCACCTGTAGGGTGTGTGTGTGTGCGTGCGTGTGTGTGTGTGTATGTGTGTGTGACAGAGAGAGAGTTATACAGACGGATTAACGCTGACTTTTTAAAAGGTCTATGCTATGATCACGGTAAAGTAAACTCGTTAACCTCCAGGCCTGGATTTCAGCTGCAGAATTACAGTTCCACAAGCAAGAACATGAACATCTCCTGTTCTTCTGAAAAGCCACAGACTAGATTTTAGAATAATGCTGTGAGGATTTAATGGCATCCAGCCTCATAAACTTTAGTGAGGTCAGGTACTGCTGCTGTATACAAGGGATGGTTTAACCTATCAGACAAAAATCAAGGAGCCACAAGCTAACTACCAGTACTGCAGCAACTCACCGAAAAGGAGTCGCTAGAAGAGTCGAATCTTTGGGCGTCTTCATTATCTCTTGTTTACTTTGCCGTTATGCCACTGCTCTCGCTGTGAACAGAGATGACGTGCACAGAGTGACGGCTCTAAAACCAGATTCTGAATATAATAAATTGATATTTCCTCACACTCCTAAAGGAAAACCCTCGTTCTTCCCAATAATCCTGCGACACAGCGGCAGATACTGCGAGGGCTTTTTCTGTGGGTGGATCTAGGGCTGTCCTGCTGAGAATCAGAGCAGAAAGCACAGAGAAAGCAGTGGGAAAACGTGGAAGTGAACATGGATCAAGTCGCCGTGACCACAGTGCCTTAAACAGACAGAGGATTTGCCTTGCGACTTTCAGTTTAGAAAATCAGAAAAGGGAATCGTTTCCCATTTCCAAATGAAATGAAATGGCCCAAATGTATTCCTTTTCTTCTCTACCTCTCTCCCCTCTTTTTTTTACAATGATGATGCTAACACTGCCGTATGTTTCTGTGTCTCAGTCAGAAGTTGACTCTTCTGGACCGTGTGCGGCTGCCCACTCCTCGTCCGTCCTCGGTGAGGGGCCGCTTCATGATGCCCGCTGGGAACTGTGGTCCTGGCGAAACCATAGATAGTCCATCTAAAGAGGCCAAACCTGCTGGCTTTACCAACAGAGAGAGGTTCAGGACGGCGTTTCGGATGAAGGCCTATGCTCTCAGGCAGAGTTCAGAAGGTAAACCTGCAACAATGCGTCAGGACACATCTCAGCAGCAAATCACCAGTCAGGATGCACTGTACGTACATGAGCAAATGCACATGAGCATAACGTCCCCATGCTCTATGCCAACAGTCCTGTGAGCTGTGGAGCGTAAGGACTGTTCCTCTGGAGTGAGGGCACACCATCCATTTCTTCTGGGATGAGTTGGAATGGTGTTGGCTTTCTAGGATTAATCCTCCAGCTTCAGCACATAATCTGTAAAAATGAATATGTTCATTCCATGTTGGATGTTGGAATATCACATACACAGCAAATAAATGTGTGCTGTCTGCTATTGCTGATCACATGGACCCTGTGGTTTTTTCTTCTAGATGCAGGTGGTCTGACAGACCCCACTCCTGAGGAAAAGGGCTTCCCCCCTGATATCTTGATGGAGGAGATGATCCCTACTCTCAAACTTGTCATCAGAGCAGTGAGGTAAACACTGGAAACATAGACACACACACACACACACACAGAGAGAGGCGTGAATGAATGTGAAGAGACACATGATACTGGCTCTGACCCAAATAGTGCACTACTCCCTTTATACTGCACTTCACAGATTCTAAGACTAATAGTACTGCACTATATGTCAGACAGGGGGAAGTGAAATTTATGGACACATTTAAATTGTTATATTATCTAAAATAAAAGCCATTATTTATATCAGAGGACGTTATTTTATGACCTATATTGTGCACTACGCATTGTGGAGGGGGATACTTGAGCGTTACATATTGAAAAAAAAAATTTGACAGACAGCACTGCAGCTGTAGCTTGGTATGATGTGCATTGTCATAGCAACAGTTCATCACATCCTGTTAGTAATATGTTATATGTTAATATTTCGTATACTAGCCTAACTCACACTTCTAAGGTTAGTGCATAGTACAGAGTGTATAGTATTAGATGATTAGTCTTTTAGAGTCTTTTTAGAGTGGGAAAAAGTACCACATGAGTCTTATCACAAAAACTTGTGTACCCCTGGTTTCTCCCCTGTTCTGGGAGCAGGTGGGGGGCATAAGGCAATGTCTTGCTTGAATATTTGCTTCTTGCTTAAAATGTGCATGCTTTGCACAAAACTATTTTAAAAGAATTACTTAAAATTATAATTAGGCCTTAATTGAATGTTTTAAACACAATTATACATTTATGAGGAAATAAAATTGGAGGGAAAATTAGCATTTTTAAAGAAAGAAATAAAAATGTGAAGAGGTCAATTTAATATCAGTTATGTACTTCATAGGCTACAGGTGAAAACAGTGTGGCGCTGGGAGGAGGTCACAGCGACCCTCTGCGCTTGTATCAGTAGATGAAGGAGGCACAGCTCTTCTAGTGTTAAACAGTGTTTTAGGACTCCAATGAGGCTAAGAATGGCCATGTTTTCCTTCAGCTGGTCATTTCTTCTAATTTCTCTTCACGTGTACAGAATTCTCTCTTTGTTTCTCTTTATTTTTGCCCCTGGATAAAAACCTTCTGGGCTCCAAAGTATTTCTCAAGCTTGTTTTTTATTGTTTCCGCCACAGTTTGAGAAACACTACTTTAGAGTAGAGCATTGAATTTGATACTTATCTTTTGTTACATACATAATTTAGTATATTTAAAAACAGGGGTTCTTAATGGTGAATCCCAGAGGATGTGTTAGGGTGGTTCTACTAAAAAATACAGTTATATAACAATGGTGCAGTGGTGCATGGAGGTTAACTTTGTTGCCAAAACCCATACTGTTAGTCCCCTGTGCAGTCCCAGCAACCAATCATCATTCCTCACTGAACTCACTATATTCAAGTTTGTACAGCAGCTGGAGACAAAAATCACAGTGATAATAAACTGTGTGCAGCGCAGCTTGCTCCCACTGCTGAATGTGCTGTGAATTCCGCAGAAAATGATGAGTTTGTGTGTATCACTCTGTATTGGTTGCATTTTACAAACTAATGTACAAGTGTATGAATATACACACAACTGTCAGTGCTGCTGTAAACCTACAATAGCAGATTTAGGTAGTTCACCTTTATAGCCAACTTTTATTGTATTTTATTATTCTGATGTATACAGGTTTAAGGTTTAAAACACTGTACGTTAAAAAATACAGTAGAATGAATATGAAAGCACTTAGCATGAACTAGAATTTTAAACTTAACTTGAACCACAATAGCTGCCATGAAAGAACACATTCAGGAGATACATGGGGAGGTTAATCAGAGCTGCAGAATGATGAATTCTCCCATTAAGTCTCACTGGGGATGAGTGCCCTATTCCAGGTCCAGCAGCGCTAATGCAGTGACCAGCTGTGTGTCCTCTGCTGTAATAAAGAACACTGCTCCATGATGTAACTCCATCAATCTAACACCACCTTCCATCCACTCTCCTATATCACAGGATGGGCTGGTCAGTTAGGAGACGCATCACTCAGCACACACACTAATGTGTCCACACACACACACACACACATACAGATACAGAGTACCTCTACTTTTCCCTCTGCTCCAATTGCACCATTGCACCCAACTACCAGTTCAGAACTACAGTTCACCAGTACTAAATACACACACACAAACACACGTGTAAACTGTCCTCACTTGCACGTCTGCACCCAACCGCTGTACACATGCACCAGGTCCCCATTAGTACACATATCCACCTCTCTCTATCATACATAAATAATCCCAGTTTCTCACACATGAATATCTCTCTCTCTTTCTCTCTCTCTCTCTGTCATTGATTAATGACAGGAATGTGTGCTCTGCCTAAAATATCCCTTTGATAAAGGCCTCATCCTTTGGAGAAAATGGGTTTCTATTAAAGGAGTGGGGTCATTAACCTTTAACTAGTGAATGAGAGAAATAGCACTCAGCAGATTAACAGTCAGTCTCTCTCTCTCTCTCTTTCTCTCTCTCTCTCTCTCTCTCTCTAACACACCCTTTTCTCCAGTTTCACTCATGCTCAGTGTCATAGAACGTCACACACTCTTTTTTAAAAATAGATTTACTTTGATTTTTTTCTAAACTAAATGCAGTGGATGAACATTTAGGAGAGTTTTCACAACAAAAAGCTCTTTATGAAATTGGATGCTATGAAGCAGCTGCATATGAGGCTAAGGTCACTCTACCCAATGCAAAGTGCCCACCTGAGGGGTGTAAGACTCTTAGCATTGTGTTGAGGAGCGGAGGATCCTCATACATTCTATAGCCTGTGGATGTGTGAGTGTGCTTGCTTTAGGTCAGATGACTTGTTAATATGTTATTACAAGTGTGTGTGTGTGTGTGTGTGTGTGTGTGTGTGTAGGATTCTGATGTTCCTGTTGAATAAGAAGCGTTTTAAAGAGACTCTGAGGCCATATGATGTAAAGGATGTGATTGAGCAGTATTCTGCTGGACACCTGGACATGCTCTGCAGAATTAAATACCTTCAGACACGGTAAAACACACACATACTTTTTATAAGAGCCATAGTGCTCATACAACTTAATAATCTATCTTAATAGTCTATCTATAAAGAGGAAATGAATGTGTTTTATGTATTTTATTTATTTCCAGGATAGATCTGATTCTCGCTCCTGAACCCCCGCTCACTCCGAAACACAAGAAGAGCCAGAAAACTCCTTTTTCTTATCCATCTCAACAGTCACCCAAGTGAGAGCACAGCACCAATCAACACAACCGAAAAACCACATTAGCAAGTTTATTAGCCTCATCACCATGCACACCCTGTTCCCCTGCTGAAAAAGCAGCATGAATAACTATTAAGACTTGTTTCTACTCCCTTTAGTTACATTAACATTGTAACCATCAACACCCACATACTCGTATGCACCATTTACACAGGCAGTGGTGTAAACAGCAGTGGCCTGTAAGGCCTTTAAATATTTTGCAGCATGTGAACAGCATGTTTTGGCAGTGAGTGTGTTTTGCTTGAGCTATCGGCTACACCACCCCAAAAGTTTCCAGTGGTGCTGCTCCATTCAGTCCGTATCCATATGTTTTCCATATGCACAAATAAGGAAGAAATGAATGCAGAGTACGGGCAGAGGGCTTGGTGCGTATCGGTATCCATATTTAATGCTGAGCATAAACAGGCCTTTAGCGTACAGTTTTGTGTGTGACAAAATCGTATCTATATTTTTTGCATTTTCATGTTGTGTCCTCATGTCTGCGTGAGTTTCATTGATGTCAAGTGTCACTGATGCAAGCCAAATAGCACCCCCTTGTGGTGCAGTCCCTAAATGTGTGAGTATGTGAAATGAGATAGGCTATTCCACCTTAAATCCTGGGATAAACCTGGCGCTTTTCATTGAAGCTCTGTTAAACAACCAGAAATAGAAAAGCTGATCTATAAACAGGGAAAAATTCAGCTGAACGACCCTTTTATAAGTGCGCATCACAGACTGGAGGAGAACCGACAGATCCAGATGTTTGTTCTGGACACACACTGGAGTATGTGTTTATTTTGGCTCATTAATCTAAATGTAAAAATGTCACCGCATTCAGAACCCTGCACGTGTGGAAGGGTTCATGGTTTACACACTTCACTGCAGAGCTGGATTCAACACAACAGTCTAAATCTTGCTAAATCATTAGCATAATTAAACCATTACAATAATCCTGCAATAATTACATGCTCCACGCACCCAAAATAAAGCTAATTGTAAAACTGAATTAATCATAAATGTGGATCTTAATAAGTCCTGATGTGAGTCTAAATTAAGTGAAAGCATTGTCTCTAAAACAGCTTTAGACAGCGATTGTAATCCTGTCATGCCACATTAACCCTCATGCTCTCTCAGGTTTTAATCCTCTCATTCTCTCTCTCTTTATCTTTCTCTCTCCCTCTTTCTCCTAACCCTCTCCCTCTTTTTATTTCTCCCTCTATCTCTTTCCTTTATTTATAAATTTTCTCATCTTTCTCTCTCTCTCTCTCTCTCTCTCTCAGACATGAAGGTTATCTAACTAAAGCAGGTTTGCCGGATACTGAGGACCAAAGCATGATGAGTAGATTTGTGCGTGTGGAGAGACAGGTATTTTCAACCAATCTCTCTCTCTCTCTCTCTCTTTCTCTCTCTCTCTCTCTCAGCTTCTTACTCTTTTCATTTTCTCTAGTGGTTCTACCTTATGTTAAGAAATAGCCTTTATACTGACACCTAGCGTCCTGAATGTATTAGATGTAGATCCTGTTTTCAAACCTGTTATAAACATGGACATCCCCATGTCGGGGATTCGGTCCATGGAGCATAAAGTGGTTTATTCTGGAACTACAAAGAAAAGGGATTCTTCATCTCCTGTGAGCAGCACTCACATAATAAATCATCACTTTCATGAATATTGTTTGTTAATATTTGGTTGTAGAAATGACTAACTGCACCTTTAAAATGGTAGTTTTGGCAGAATATGAAAAGAGTCATGTCTCTCTTTGTTGAAAGGTGACGGACATGGAGAAGAAGCTGGACTTCCTGGTCGACATGCACATGCAGCATGACCTCACGGGCCCTGCCCATGTCACCATGGAGCGCCACGACCCCTCGGTCACTGTCAGTGTGGCTGGGGACCGGGTTTTCTGCAGCTACGCTCCTCCTCTGCATTACGCACCCTTCTACTCAATATCCAACACACACTCTCATTCTCTCTCGAACCCAACCCGGCCCACGGTGCTGCCCATCAGCCCCCTGCCAAGCCACGCCCCCTCTGACCAACTGGACACATTGGAGGGTGGAACCGAGGGCCAGGGGGCGGGAACTCCACTCTCACTGCTGTCTGTGACTCACGAGGAGCTGGAACGCTCTCCCAGTGGCTTTAGCATCTCGGCCGAGAGGGAGGATCTGATGGGGAGGGTCACAGCGGGGTCCAGCTGGGGACGAGAGCGGCGTTATCTTGCTGAGGGAGAAACGGACACGGACACGGACCCATTCACACCAAGCGGCCCCGTCCCTCTGTCCTCCACGGGAGATGGGTTCACTGCTGAAGGAGCGTGGCCCACAACACCCTGAAAACAACACACACACACCACATACAGCAAATGCACATGTGCCAAAATATTAGGATCACCTAATTAATGCCTAATCTGCTTTTTTCCATATGTGGATGACCTTTGCAAATACAGATGAAACAGGTTTCAAACTAATCATTGTGCCGTTCCACGCGTTTTCATTAAATAAAATGGGCAGGCAGAAATAACACAAAGATGAATCCCTTGCATGTGTAATGCCCTGTGATGGACTGGCACCCTGTCCAGAGTGTGTTCCTGCCTTGGGTCCAGTGATTCCGGGTAGGCTCTGGACACCGCTAGGGACCTACTTATGAGTTGTAAACCAAGCATCTATGTGCTGTGACATTACTATGAACATTATTAATAAACAAAATGTTTGGACCAGTTTTTATTAGGCAGGTGGTTGTAATATTTTGGCTAATTGGTGTACAAACACACACACACACAGACAAGTAACAAGAAAAACTTCAGACTCTGTACAGCACTCACAAACACACGTACGCTCACACACAAACACACACAGACCTATATTCTTCAGAACATATATATAAATATATATCAACATCACGCTTTACCGCTGCAAAGCAAGGAGCACTGCATGGAATGCATGCGTTTTATCTTTTTAGGCTTTAGTGGTAGACACCTGCACAGGAGCACACTGAGAGGGACTGGAATTTACGGGGTTAAAAAAACTAAAATAATGCTAAATTATATGCTATGCCATTTTTGTACACTTATTTTTATATTCACGACCATCTAGCTTTTTTCATATGCATGGACTGCATGACACACACCTTTGAAGCAGCTAAAAAACACACACACACACAAAAAAAAACGGTTACAATGTCTCTTCTATTTTGCACTGCACTCTTAAACAAATAGGGGGTCCATTGAGTCATGATGCTGTTGAAGAAGCTCCGTTGGGTTTTTAAAGAACCAGGTAAAAATGTTTACTGTAGGGAGAGTTTTTAAGGATATAGTCTCAGCCACACAACTCGGTACAACTCTACTGCCTGGCCACGCTGCGTTCTGATTGGTTATCCACACAATTGTGCATACAAATTCCCTGCATGGTTTTGTTCTGGTGTGCATTGGAGCTTCTGTTGCTGAGACTACCTCCTTCTACATGTGAAGCCAATATAGCAGGCCTGTGATTGGTTGTTTCTGTGTGTCGTGAATCCAGAAATGCAGAACCAACAGCGTTTCCTCAATGGCATCACATAAAGATCCCTATCTGGCACCTTTTAATTTAAAGAATGATATTTTGATATGTTGTTGTTTTTTTGTGCTTGTTTTCAGTTCCAAATCCCAGATAGGGTTAGAACATGGGCCACTTCTGGCAAAGATGCTGCAGAGCCCACCCACTCTCAGCACTGCACGTTGCATGTGAGCCTAAAGTGGACCGCATATTAAAAATACACATTTGGCCGACGTCTGGCAAAGATAAGGCAGTGAGGGCCAGTGTTCATTTTGGCAGCTGATTTGGTCTAGTTTTACATTTAGATTACCAGTTCTAACAGTTTTAGATTACTAAATTCTGTATTAGTTTTGGTAAAATTTTAATCATTTAATTATTGTCAGTTTAATTTAGCGAACACTAAAAATGACATTCACAAAAAATACTTTGAGGGTGTTTCCTCATCATTTGCAGCTGTCCAAGTCTGTTTGCACACTTGAATCTGGTATAATGTGTTTTCACAGCCCCGGTGTCAGTAAATATAAAACAAAAAAAATCAATGCTAGGCTTTCTCTCTCTCAACAGACGGCAGAAAGAGACAGTTTTTAGACAACAAAGAGACTGCCAACATTAACAAGTATGAAAAGAGATGAGGACGTGGCTCTATTCCTGCTCCATTAGTGGGTAATATTGATTAATTTTGGCATAAATTTGGCTGAATTCGGGAGAGCGCCAACTGCAAGAAAATAAACACAGACCGAAAGTGCTACAAAACTAAACAGCTCGAGTTTCTGTAGTAATTCAAATGGTGAATTAAAACGTACAAGTTAAACATCAGCCACAAACAAACCACAGTCATTTTTCACCCTCGAACACACCTTAGAAGATGCAGAGCTTCTGAACCTAAACAAACCTGAGAGCAGTGTTTCCCCACAATTGTAGAAGTTGATTTCAAATTTAAAAAAGCCTATTTTAGTTTTATTTTTAAAAGATGCACTTTTTATTACTTTAATAATCGAAAACTTAAAAACATGTCAACATCTAAATGTACAAAAGGAATATGGCCACTTTTTTTCAAATACATTTAGCATATATTGAACATTAACATTAACAATGCAATGTGTGCTGCAGAATGATGAGTTAACTCCAAGAGTTTGAACTCTGCGAATCATTGACCTACAGTGGGTTAAAAAAAGAAAAGTAAAATGTCCTCACAATTCTAACGTAAAACCCACTTTCCTCCCAATAATGATGTACCACACTGGCAGATACTGCAGGCTTTTCTGGTTTCGTGTGTACATTGAGATCAGAGTGTGGCTCCAGAGTGGTCTTTGCAGAGAGGGAAAGCAGTGGAAAAGGGGAACACACCTCAAAAACAAACGGAGCATTTTCCTGTTTTATTTCCTTGTGGTTTTGTTTTCAAATAAGAAATAGCAGGCTATTTATCCATCTTTCATATTAGTGTTTTGTTTTTATTTGCTGACAAAAAGCGCAGTCTTGCATTATTGTTCTCATTTTCAAAGTAATATTTTTATTTAGTTCTCATCTAATTTCGTAGTGAAAAATATGTTGTTACTATATACAAAATTATTAACAAAATGAACACTGACCGAGGCAAACAGGATGACATCCAAAAAGGGCCTTTTCATATGGTCATTATAGCAAACGAGAGCAGTCCACTCAAGTGCTATCATTCCATGTGGGATGTGGGATACGGACCAAACTTGGGCCAGAACCATTGTGCTATCTGGAATCATTCACCTCTTTTTTTTTTTTTACTCAATGATTGATCGGTGACAGTGTATTTGGTTTTATTGTTTCACTCTCTGTAATAAGCAGAGAGTTTCTGACTGATACAAGAGCATGTCCCAAACCACACCTTGATCACTACCAAGTGCACTTCCTTGGACAAGACGAGACGAAACAAGACGGGACCAAACGAAACGGGCCACTCATAACGCTCTATGTAATCAGGAACTGTTCATCACTACAAGGCTAAGGCCAGGCCAATTACAATGGGGCAGTGAGCTCTACTGTGATTGGCTGTCACAGCTTTTAAACTGCCAGCTCAAAGAATGTTGTTTTTGTAACCATTCGTAAACCTCACAAAGTTGTTTCGCTTACTTAAGTCGTGAGGTCATTGCCCAGATAAGGAGTTTAAGGTCCATGTTGATTGACAAAAATGAATGGGTTTTCCAAAATTGTTACTTACTGCACCCTGTGGTAAACCAAAGTGTTCCAAGCAGATACTGACTTCTTTTTTTTTTTTTACCTTTTAAAGTCTGAGTACCTTCTGATCTCTCTTATTGGTGTCACCAGTTCTGTGTGATCTTTACATGCTACATAAACACACTGCCTAAAAATGCATTGCCTAAAGGCCCCTCAGCCATGGATTGAGGAGGACAGCGCTGTTCCTTCACTCCCAGTTTTCCTGCCGCTCCTGGGAATCAAACCAACAAACTTTCAGCCCTAAGCCCTCTTCTCTAACCATTAGGCCATTCATACAAGTGTCATGTTATATGCAAGTGTATTTAGAATTGGAGTTAAGAAGACACGCAAACAGAGAGAGAATGTCCCAAGACCACAGAGGGTTTCCTCCTTAATGAGCTGGTAATTCACAGTGGTCACGTACAAACACAGAACAGAAGTGTATCTGAATTGGAAGCATGTTGTTTACCACAGGACATTTCAAACACCACATTCATAAATGTCAAAGAGAATTCCCGCTCAGTACCGGAACTCCCTCTATGGGCATAACAACCAGTACAGAATGACACGTGACTTTAAGGGCCTTCCGAGGTTGTAGACACTGAGTGTGGTTATACTTTCAGGCTTTAGGTTTACCACAAAACAATAGTAGTCTATAATTGAACTAGTTACTGTAAAGACCATGCTGTAGATTGATGTGTATATAGAGGTCTTCCTAAGGTTCAGTTACCCACTCCCATAAATTGATATTATTTTATTGTATTTACTTGAGTATGGATTAAGGCTACTCTACCCACCGCTGTTTATTAGACGTTAACCATAAGGTATCACAACACTCTATTCAAGAAAGGTTTACAAAGTTTAATTCAGGTGTAGAATAATATGCGTCCGGATATAGTCAGAATTGCATTATAGCTGGACTTGCTGACCCAGGAGCTGATTTCAGGATCTTTCTCGTCATAGATTTGCCCACACAGCAGATAAAAAATAGAAATCACGTTTATTATGTGTTTTTTGAGAGTGTGTGGCTTCTGTCTCTAGATTATCTTCGCTGTTAATCAAACATTTCCACATTTCCAGTGAGTCATTAAGAACACAGAAGCCATAATGATGAGATTGTGCTCTGAGATGGGTTTTGCAGACTGTGACTTCTCAGAAGGCTAGTACTCTCCCCCTCACAACACTCTTTAATGGCATCAGTACATGGCTAAACTTTCTGAGGACCAAAGAATGTAGAGTAAAAAACAAAAAAAAACAAAAAAACAAAAACAAACAGCTAAATTTACTTTTATTTTGTTTAAAGAATGTTCTCCATATTTAATCAAGCAATCTCTGTTTCACATTCTTTAAAGGAACGTTTGATAAGATTTGGAGTTTAAAGTTAAAGCAACTCTAGGTAAGATTTTTGCTCCTGGGCTCCCCCTATTGTTGCAGAGTATTATTCACATTTATAGCACTGAAATCCTGAAATCAAGAGGGAGTGGGGAGGGAGTTTGGTGGCTTCCTACCAACTTCCATAGTGCAGTTTCTGCAGTGCTGAGCTGAGAGTATCAAAAACAGAGGCTCTATTTGAAGCAGCACAATTATTTTGAAGCTGCAATTTTAAGGCAAACATACGACCTAGTGCTCCTTTAAAACATACCGTTCTCGTTACATCGAGTCTTACTCAGTCAAGTGAGGCTCGTGTAGATTTTATTCTGAAGGTGGGGCTTTTTATGACATGCATCCATCATTTCGTCAGCAGTCAATGATCCCACCCTCACATCAAATTGAAGCCAAACCTCAGGTGAAGTACTCATTCTAAAATTAAGAGAAAGAGACAACAGAGGAAGACTGAATCTGATTATTTACGAATGGGAGGTACATTATGTATATATAAATACACCAATCAGCCAAGCCAAGATACACCAAGATTAAAACCACTGAGAAGTGACGTGAATGTTGGAAGCTGGAAAAAAAAAAACTGTTATTTCTGAGACTCTGACAAAAATATTATGACCACCACAACAGTGGCTCAAATATTTTATCAATTGTTCTTGCTTCCAACTCATCAACCTCATGTGCTGCCTTATATATCCCACTCCTAGACAGATGCCATTGTGTCGAGTTGATGGCTGTGGTCTTGGGGCTGATCAGTGTAAACACCGTTAAATGAATGGTTAAATATGGAAATATTCACTTAAAGTTTTGATTTCTTGTTAATGCTTTCAGCTATTTGGTTCTGAAAAGTTTGACCTTACTTTGAAGCCATATCTTTCTTTGTGAGGGAGCACTCTCTGGTTTAAAGAAGAGTCTAGGGTTGCGTGGGTTAGTGTATGTGTGTAAGGTGTATGTGTGTGTTCTGCAAGGTGTGATATTAAAGTGTATAAATTGGCTGCACTCGTACTGTAAACCTCACAAAACCCTGCCGTCACAGACCAATGACTGCTACTCATTATTTGTGCCTTTACCATTTTCAGCCACAGCTTTCTCTTCATTACATTTTGGTTTGTTATTAAACGAGCCGCTAATTCATTCGCTAGAATATCCACCAATCGTGGGCTTGTCTTAAAGAAGGGGTTCCCAAACTTGTGGCCATGTTATTTATTTTGTTTCTGAACAGCTGGTGAACTGCTTGTAGATGAGGTGTAGGCCAATCAGAAGCCATGCGCTGTGACATCAAACTGAACCCAGAACAAATCCTCCGTAAGAACAGGCTTGTAAGCCGCAAGCAAGAATTCTCTTTTAACTTTTGGATTGTGCTGGAGATTTTCGTTGGCCACCGACCCAAGAAGTGTTTGAACTTCTTCAAAAACCCCTCGGGGGAATGTTACAAGACAGATAAAAATTAATGTGAAAGTTGCTCTAAGTTCAACAGGGTTTACACTTCACATTTAGTACCGACTCTGCTCGGTTGGAACCCGGCGTGAGCAGGGACCTAATAAGAACCAGGACCAAGAACAGATTTGGCCGCTGGAAAAGCAAAAGAGCCGAGCTGAGTCGAGTCGAGCCGAGATGAGTAGATTCACGTAGGGGTTCCATGCAGTGGAAAAACACCAGTGGACTCCTCCAGCTGTAGTCAGGCACTGCATGGCCAAGTGACTTGCTAGTTGTTTGGAAAGGACCCAAAGTTGGGGTGATTTTTTTTTTTTTTCAGTTTTTTCAAACGCTTGTTTATATTTTGTTTCGAATTAAGACAGTTTCGGCATTCTTCTGTGAAGTTGTTTTGAGGTGACAACATTTCACTGACTAAAAGTTAATCCCAGATCATAAAGTTTAAGACACTCGCATAAAACATTGGAAATGTTTTCCTTAAAAAGCTCTAAAGTTAAATGTAAACCATGTTGAAGTGAATTAGCTGGTAGTTATGTTTCCATTCAAGTTAAATTAAAAAGATTTTTCTTTTTATTGAAATGCCAGAGATTATTTTTATTGTATATTTGGGATCAATAGGTTTGGGAACCCTTGCTTTAAATGGACTCTTAAGTCCCTTGTGTTAATAGATGATTTCACACTAGTGGCCTTCTGAGCTCTGTATCATTATAAATATATGGATATACAGTACATTCATTCCAGTTTTTTTAATAATAAACTTTTATTTCTATTCTGGTCTAGACCAGTTTTACTAGTTTAATTTCCTTAAACAATATGCAAATGTTAACATATTTTTTTTTTGTTAAATTGCACCAGTTATTAATAAAGACATTACATGATCTCTTTGGTCCAGATGGAGTTCTTTGAGGAAATAAGGACATGTAAATGTTCAATGCAGCTCAGCAGCTGCAGACATTTTGGGAGCCTTTCCCAAGGGCTTTTTCTGGAAAGAGTTCTACTGAAGTCTGGGAGATTTGCTGGAAAAAGAAGTCTGATCCATCCAGGACCTACTTCACAACTTACACGACTGAAAGGATCTGCTGCTAATGTTTTGGGGCCGGGTACGACAGGACACTTTCACCTCCATGTCTTGTGGAGACCATGGTTTGAGGGGGCAGATCTGATTTGGTGGCACATGAGACCTAAACAATATTAGGAAGGTGGTTTTAATGATATGGCTAATGAGTGAAGAGTGTACTGTTCTAAATTTGATGGAAATTTACACAACACTGTTCAGACTGAAGAGAGAAGTGTACACAGGTGATGGGGGTGTTTTTGCCTGAACTGACATTTGTACAGGTGTATGAGTGTGTGAGTGTGTGTGTGTGTGTGTGTGTGTGAGAGAGAGAGAGAGAGAGTATTCTCTGTGCCAGTTGATCTCAGGTGACACACCAGAGGGCCATTACAGCCTGTTACTCTCTCTGGGGTCCTCTCTCTCTCTCTCTCTCTCTCTCTCTCTCTCTCTCTCTCTCTCCTGCTGCTGCGGAGAGAGAGAGAGAGAGAGAGAGATACTGGACAGTAAGCATAGAGCTGTCTCTCTTAGAGTGTGCGTCTGTCTCCCGCAGGTGAGTTATACGGATCTTTATTTGGACTTTATTCTGGTCTTTAGCTCATATGCAGAAACATAAACACTTCAGGATAAATTAAACACTCATTTTCCAAGTTAAAATAAATGCCCAGACGTCCTCTGCAAATGTCAATTTTTACAACGTATCAGGACTCAAACTTTAACATAGGCCTAATTTGTTTCCGTTTTCGTCTCATCCATTAGAGTCACTATGTCACTGGAGTGCCCTAAATTTGCATATGACCTTAAGAGCATTTATCTGAGCTGCTGGTGACATCTCTTCAATATTAAATTCCGAAATACAAAAGTTAATAAAGGAATTATGTTAATATGCATTAATTATCTGCCTTTTAAAGTTGCAGTATTGAGTTAATTTGCCTTAATTTTATTATAAAGGGATGTCACTAGCAGGGCTTTGTAATGTTCTGTATTGCTCAGCAGTGCTCAATAGGGGTTTATAAGGCTCCCCAAGGCTCCATAGGTCTCTACAGGGCTCTGTATGTCCCCTGTAACACTCAACAAGGATCTGTAAATTTCAATAGGGCTCTGTAGGCCCCTGCAGTGATCCATAGGGCTCTGTATGGCCCCGTAGGAGTCTATATGTTCTGCAGGAGTCTGTAGATGTCTGTAAGGGGTCTATAGAGTTTAAAACTGAAAAGATACATCTGCACTGAAATGTGGCTCCCTGTGCAGAAGCAGATTCTTTTTTGTGTTGTCATTATACACAGCTCAATCCGTTTTCACCATTATTTCTGCCTTGTTGTTGTTACTGTATGCTGTTATTGTTCGAAGAATGAGAACGAGAGGTCACTGATAAACACTGATGTCATCATTTGGCCATGGCTGGTTTCTGAGAGTTACTTTGTTTGTAGTAGGTTGGTTTCTGAGAGGTATGGCAGCAGTAATTGGTTGGTTTCATACAGATGTGCTTGTATTTTGCTGATTTTATAGAGATATGCTGGCTGTAAATGACTGGTTTGTCCAAGTAAAAACACGTATCTCCATCTTTAACTGTGTTTGGTTACTGCATCATTTGAACACAGCAGCTGTCCTTCACTCCGTTTGTAAATTTCATGACGGACGACCAATAGAAACCCTCCAAAATTACTCTGAATTAAATCTTTTTTAATTAGTAACTATTTTGGGAGATACATGGGAGATACTGGACAGTGACGAAATATATATTTTGCTTGTAATTGGCCACTTTCATAGATAAGCCAGCTGTAATTAGTTTTATAGAGCTATGGTGGCTGTAATTGGCTGTTTTTGTAGAGATACTCAGGCTGTAATTGGCTGGTTTCATAGAACTTTGCTGCCTGTAATTGGCTGGGGTTTCTATTTTGGAGATAAGCTGGTGCTAATCGGCTTTTAGTACGACCCAGACAGGGCTGACATTTTAGTAGTACACAATCTGATTGGTCCATTTCCTGCGGAGATTAAAAATCTTTGTGCTAAAAGAATGGAGTCATTTTGACCTGAATATGACGCCAGTTTCTCAAAGATATCAAGTCTCTCCTGAGAAGAATGGATATGAAAATAAAGGTGAAGAATGAAAACAGTAAACTCTGCCCATTTTAAATGTTACATATAGTTCTTGAGGCTTTTGTGTAGTTTTCTACTGCATTTATGTATTTATCATCGCGGTCCAATAAAAACACGCATCTCCAAATATAGTAACTTTACAGAAGGAGGAAAAACGTCTTAACTTTTAATGGTAGTCAGTGTAAAAACACTTTATCCAGAGTAATTTTGGAGCGTTTCTATTGGTCAATCGCCATGAGATTTACACACAGTGTGAAGGACAGCTGCTGTGTTCAGATGATGTAGTAACTAAAAGTACACAATAGCAGGCATTTCATTGGATGGTGACGATGTGTTTGCTGCTCTGATGTTAAAACATGGTAGAGTTTAACTAATGAGCATTTTGATACAAACTTAATGAATAAAGAGTGGAAATGCATAAGAATTCTCATCGACTGATGCTTGTCTTTCAGTGATGGCCAAGGTCAAACTAAGTCAGTGGGTCTACATGCGAGTCAGTGTTGCCATAGTAACCCTGCTGCCCATTTGCATTACAGGTAGGTAACACTATTATCAACAGCTGAGTTTATAGTTTATATTCAGGGGATGACTCTACACGTCTTCAGTCGTTTCTTTCCCCAGGACACCACTATAATATTGCAGTGCTCTTAGTGAAGAAATGAGATTCCTGCACGTTAACGCATGACTGTATCACCCTCCAGGTTAAACTGTGCTGGACGTTTATCACTAATCTTCATGGATCTGAAACTTCCATTTCCTTTTTGTGTTTGTATGTTTCAGTCCTGAAACACAGGGAGCTGGAGCAAAGAGAAAAACGAGACATTTTAGCATCGACAGGTAAACAAGGGACACTAATACAGCAGTGTGAATAGTTTATTTATAAAGCACCTTTCATACACAAGGACAATACACAGTTACAGAGTCAAAAGAAAAAGTAAAAAGCCATTAAATTAAGAACAAGAATAGAAAGAAAAAAAACATAAAAGGCATTTAAAACAGTCCTATAAAATAAAAGACATGATTAAAATGATTCAAACAATTAAAACGGTATAATAAAAGAAAAAAATAATAACATGCCGGACTGACGGAGGCGGACGCACTTGCTAAAACACAGTGACTTTATTGAAACACAAGATAACCAAACAGAAAGAGACTAACATAACAGACAGAATACTTAAAGACTGAGACAGAGAGACTTAGACAGAAGGACAATACATGGAGTGAACTAAACTGAGATACAGATACAGACAAACCTGGACTGAGACAAACTAAACAGACATAGAGAACTAGAAACATAGACTGAAACTAGACAGAGCTGAACAGAGAACTAAACATGGAAGAGCTAAATAGATGCCTGGACAAGGAGAACTAAACAGACAACCTAGACAGAAAGCTAAAGCAGACTAAACTTAAACACAGAAATAAGAGTTAACTTGGACACAGGGCTAAACAGAGTAAAGACACAGACATGAGACAAGAGAGATACAAAGACTGACTTGGTGGGCATGAGAAACAGACAAGACAGACAGACCAGTGAGCACAAAACAATGTCCAACCAACAGGAGTGACACAAAGGAACTTAAATACACAACACAGACAAGGGACACCTGGAACAGACAAAGAGGAGGCAGGATTACAAATGAGACAACGAGGAGGAGGAACAAAGGCAGGACAAGGGCGGAGACACGAACAACAACAAACAGAGCTAAGTGAGCACATGGTGGGGAAAACAGACACGACAGGTCAAGGGTGTGACAGCCGTTCCAGAATAAAAAAAACGCAGAGTGTTTTAAACCGAGCTGTAGCTGCTCAAACAGAAATGTTTTTAGTCTTGATTTTAAAGTGTCTCTTCTAATGTTCTCGGTCTGGATCTGTTTCAGAACGGCGCCGGAGCTAAATGCCACTTCTCCGTGTTTAGTTTTCACCTGAAGCAGGACTAAGGGAATAGTTCCTAAAGAATTCAGTTCTATTCAAACTCACATTTCAGACTGTACTCAGATCTGCCACAAGATTGAAACCACAGTAAATGGCTGCCCACCTGTCCGGCCGGACACTGATTGTCAGTCTCTCCTACTCCCCACTCCAGATCTCTACCCAAAGATCCCTAACCTGACTAATTGCCCACCTTCCACTGAAGTCCTCATGGACTCTTAAGTATTACTACGATTACTATTATACATTCATTCATTATCTGTAGCCCTTATCCAGTTCAGGGTCGCGGTGGGTCCAGAGCCTATCCGGAATCACTGGGCGCAAGGCAGGAACACACCCTGGAGGGGGCGCCAGTCCTTCACAGGGCGACACACACTCACACATTCACTCACACACTCACGCCTATGGACACTTTTGAGTCTCCAATCCACCTACCAACGTGTGTTAATGTCTGAGTCTCCTATCTATGTGCTGCTCTACAGTCGGTTTGCACTGGAAACTCTAATGTGTGTTTACGAAGCTCCAGTGTCTGTAAATGGGTAAAAAAACAAAGTGTCTGGGTCCGGTGCTAGGCTTTCTCTCTCTCTGCTCACGGCAGAGAAATGCCATCTGGAGGTTTTTAGACAACGGAGAGACTCCAAACGCTGAAAAGCAGCAACCGAGATGAGGATGTTGCTCTATTCCTGCTCCATAGGGGGGTAACACTGACTTATTTTTGCTGTTACAGATTCAGTGAGACGGCTAACTTCATTATCAGCAGTGCTAAAAAAACTAAACAGCTCGGGTTTTAAATGAGTTACACTTCAAACACATACAAACAACAGTCATGTTTTTCTCTCAAACACACCATTCCACTCTAAAAGACACAGAGCTTCTGAACGTTAACATCCCAGAGAGAGCAGTGTTTCCCCACAATCGTAGACGTATCCTTTAAGGCACAAGTTCCTAAGAAAGTTAATGAAGGCTCTGATAGATGTTTGCTGCATGCAGCTGTCTGCCCATGCTGACCCCTTTATACACTCTTGTGGCTGAGGGGGTACAGTGAGCTACAATTTCACTGTGGTCTATGTCCTTGTGGACGACAGCTCAATAAAGGAAGTGTGAAATATCTGTCTTAATTTCTCTCTAAATGAGCCCCATACACACGAGAAAAGCACATACAGCACCCTGATATTTCATTTTGGTTTTGGGTTCTTGCCACAGTGGAAGCCCATACACAACAGTGGGTTTAGTTGGGCATGGAGATGGTGGGTCATTGGCTAATCATGTGCACTGTGGTATTTTAACAGCCTCCTCCGGTGTGTTTTAACCTTTACTGGTGCGGTGTGTGTCTGTGATGATTAATTGTGTTTATTATTCAATCCTGCAGAGATTCCAGTAGAATACATTGACCCTGCCTCCATAGACCTCACTCCCTTAGTAAACACACTCATCAATGCCACACACACAGGTACCAAGTACCACACACACACACACACACACACACACACACACACACACACTTGTTATACAATGTAAGGAAGTACAGTCATACACACACAGCCACATTGCTCAAAGCCTTACCATTAACCAAATTAAAACATATTCATTTAATACTTAACATACAACATACAGCTCAAAGCAACTAAAGCATCATCAAGCTAATTTAGTGATGGTGTGTGTGTGTGTGTGTGTGTGTGTGTGTGTGTGTGTGTGTGTGAGAGAGTTCCTTCTTTCAGGTTCCCTGCATCTCTTTTCTGTACTGAGTGTGACGTCTCATAGCTCTCTTGCGCTGCACAAACTCACCCTGCTGGTGTATAACAGTAAATACACACACACACACACACACACACACATACACACACACTTCCATTAACATTCTGCTTGTTGATGTTCTACAGCAGATTTAATCAGGATGTTTGTTTACTTTGATGATATTTTAGTTTGTTTTATGTAGTTAAAAGTGTTATTTTGCCAGATTGTGTGTGTGTGTGTGTGTGTGTGTGTGTGTGTGTGTGTGTGTGTGTGTGTAGTTTCTAATTTTCAGGATATTGAAAGCAGTCTGTTTCCTACAAGATATTGCTACTGCGTCACAAACAAAACCAATGACCTCACAGGTTACAAACACTATCACACACACTGCAGTTAATTGACAAATGGTCCATTTATACACTCTTCTGATGTTAGTGTGTGTGTGTGTGTGCTCAGATTTTACTGCTATTCTGTTGGATGTCATGGGGAACTCGACGAGTTACTTGCAGGAGCTTTTCAAATCCAGCTCTATCCTCTCCGGTACCACACACAAATACATCACCTCATTAAACACTGTCCAAACGCTGGTGGACACAGTGAACTCAGCAGCTGTGAGACGCACTCGGTGTTAGCCACAGTGTGTTTAATCTCTACAGAAGAAACATGAAATAATGCAGAGGGATGCTCCGAAGCAGCTGCACATGAGCCCACGTTTGCCCTGGTTAATGTCCCGGAGCACTGAGCTGTGAATGAATGAAACCCTGGGAAGATTCATCAGAAACAAAGGGCATTAATCAGGGGTGTTTTCCTACACTAAATACACTACATACTGGAACATTGCTGTGAAGATTTTGTAGCTGTCTGCCTCTATGAGAGCATTAGAGAGAGAGAGGTCAGGTGCTGATGTTTAACTCTGTGTCCACCTCAGTGAAAGCACTTTTATAAAAATGAATTCATGCTTTTTATTTTATAAATATGTTAACATCAGCCTGTCAAAGTCTGTGTGTGTGTGTGTGTGTGTGTGTGTGTGTGCATTGAATTACTAATGACTCTGTGTTTTTGGCAGTTAGTCAGAGGAACAGCTCAGAATGCATCTACATTTGTGTAATGGCTGGGAAAACAGGTCAGCTATAACTAACACACACACACACACACACTTGTTTCCATCCACTTTGTGGAGAGTTACCTTAGCCCATAACTGTTATCCTTACCCTGAGCTTTACCCTAAATATAACCTTTACCCCACAAGTAAAACAAGCCTCATATATGAGTGTGTAAACAGATTTGGTCCCCACAATGTGATCAAAACCTGATACACAATCAAAATACTACTTCTTTTGCAATGATTATGGTCTTCATATATGTCATATAACTATTTTCCTCTTAATTCTGTTATTTTCTTTCATGTGTGTGTGTGTGTGTGTGTTCAGACAGAGATCTGTCTAAGCTGTGGGATTCAGTTCCTCCACTCTTCAACCACACCATTATAGAGGACACGCACAAAGGTACACACACACAGACACACACACACACGTCTGTGTATAAGATTGTGACCCAGTTTAAGAGGCAGGCAGAGTCTTTTAATGTTATAAAATTGCAAAAATGTATATAAAATGTTTTGTTTTTATAGTGACCTTTTTAAACTTTTTCTTCTTGCTTCTAAAGCGAACACATCATATCCAGAATTTCCTTTTGGTGAGTTTAGTTACTGTTCTGTATTCAGTGAATAGTTTATTATAGGCTCTGGTCCTTTTTTTAATGCTTTAAATCCCCACTCTATACCACCCCCCATCAGTAGATAATCCACTCATTATATGAGCGTCTACAAACTTTTGAACATCGAGCCTATGTTATACCCACAGGTTCCACCAAACCTGCTGTTTCCATAGAAACTCATCCCACAGAGGTTAGAATGACGACTACATCTGCTGCTGTTTCTGTAGCAACTGTTCCCACAGCAGTTACCATGACGACTTCACCTGCTGCTGTTTCTACACCAACACATCCCACAGCGCTTCCACTGACTACACCTGCTGCTGTTACCATTGCAACTGCTCCCACAGCAGTTACCATGACAAGTACACCTGCTACTGTTTCCATGGCAACACATCTCACAGCTGGCACCATGATATCTCCACCTGCTACTGTTTCCATGGCAACACATCTCACAGCTGGCACCATGATATCTCCACCTGCTACTGTTTCCATGACAACTCAACCCACAGATGTTACCATGATGACTACACCATCCAAAGCAAGTGAAAGACCTGCAGTTGCTCTGAGAATGACACCAACCAGCAGTCACATGGGGGCTTCTATCACCATGACAACAGAGCCAAGCACCACGGAAACAAGAAAGTCAACAACAGTTTCCATGTCAACTGTGCCAGCTAGTGTTAGCTTGACTACATATGATGATATTCCTATAACAACGCAGCTAAGACTCATCACCCTACCAACTTCTCTCCCTACAACAATAACAAGAACTACAGTCCCCATGGCAACAGAACAAGCAAGCATGAAAACATACAGTTCTGTTACCAGGCAACCTACACATACCTTAGTTTCCATGACAACCATTTCTTCTGGTGCTACTTCTCATACAGTGATAAAAACACCTGCTACAATCGCTAAGGCAACTCCGCCTACAACTGCTACCACAGTAACCAATCCAGCCATTTTTAAAATCCTGACAACAGACACAGCAGGTAAGTACAGGCTCAGATCTGATTTAAAATATATGTTTGCACTTGTGGTTTTCACACCAAATATAAATAGCATTGTTAATATATTAATGTAAATTATAAAAACTAGTATGTGCTACAAACTTTGCAATATTTTGAACACAAAATGAAAAATTATTTGAGGACACACACACACACACACACGCACGCACGCACGCACACACACACACACACACACACACACACACACACACACACACACACACACACACATACAGCCAAATGGAAAACATGGAGCTGTCAGTGACTGACCTTCGACCTCTAATTCTGATAAAGGGCCAATGGTGGCCTAGCAGGGTTAATGTGATTGTTGCTACGGCGATTATTTGATTTGAGTGGAGTCAGGATGGCGCCGGTGATAGTGTCCATGGGAACAGTGCAGAATTCCCCCAGAGAGAGAGGGCTGAATGGCAGGGTCAGAGGAGGTTAAAAGCACATTAAAAAACTCTACACACACACACAAACACACACACACACACACACACACACACACACACACACACACTCACACACGTCGTGTGCTCAGAGGCACACAGTTGTTGCAGTGCACATTAAGATCCAGGGACAAAGCCCTCTATTGATCATTATGTGTAAAATCATGAAATCATGTGATAATAACAGTGACCGCAAGAGGGCACAATTACATCATTAAAGTTTAAACTCAGGAACACACACATAATTCATTACTCACTAACTTTGTTTCTAGGATTCTCCAAAGGGCATGACATATATTAGTCTACTTGAAAAACAGTGGGTGAGCACTAGATACTATGAAGTGAACAGAAGATGAATTTCTTGCTTGTGTTGTTAAAAAAGCAATGCTTTCCTCCTTTTGTGGGTTGTGTGTGTGTGTGTGTGTGGGTGTGTGTGTGTTTCATATTACTGTAATATAAAAAGCAGATTTATTGAGCATAATTGGGGTCTGAATATGCTTTTAAGTTAAAGGTATATTTTGGGGGGGGGGGGGGGGGGGTTATTGTCCCTGTTACAGCTCATTGAGCTTCACATTTATTTTAAGTTGTAATTTTTATGTAACTAGAGTTCTTTTAGTTTTTAAGTTTTAGGTATTTGTGTTTATTTTTCCCACTAATTATTGATTTGTGATATTTATAAACATATGAATGGATGATTCTAATCACACTTTAAAAAACAAAAAGACATAAAACAGTAAAAAAACATAGACCTATATTTCTTGGCAATAGTCGATGTTGTCCCACAGTAATGTCATCTGTATGTTGTTTGTTCCTGGTCCTAGTGCAGACAGACTGCAGACAGGACTAACAGCTCAGCTAATGGTACAAACAGTGTAGTGTATCTTTAAAGGTGCAGCAGTGGTGTTAGAGTCCAGTTCTGTTCCTAAAGGTTCATTACATTCTCTTCTCCAGAAGGAGAGGGGGATCTCTGTAATCTTTCATTACACAACTGTGGAGAATAAAAGAACACAATAAAAGTCCTGGAGATGAAACGGAGCGTAGGAAATCAACAGTTAATATAGAATAAGGTTATGTTCCCTAACTAAAGGTAAGAATATGTACAAGTGAAGGTACCACCACAGTCACAGTTTTCTGATGGTGCCGCTGACATCCCCTTGACATTTGCTGCTGTTCTATTTTGGGCTGCTGCATGATGTTAAGTGCAAGATGTTAACAGTTGTTATAGTCAAAGATGTCTTTGAATGGTTTCTGGGACCTTAAGAATAAAGTTTGAAGACTTTATTTTGTTAGCTGAGTGGTCAGTTAGCAACTTTACATATAGAAATGCATATATAATTTGTATGTTATATATGTGAATATCAGCATATAAAAAAAACCCACCCGGAAAGACCCCACCCCCTGACACAGTGGTTGAATACAAGTGTATGATTCAGGTGTTCAAATGCTTTTAATTAAAATGATGATGCTTTAGCCTCCATGAATGCCTTTTCATTAACAATAATGGTAAGGGTGTGTGTGCAATGGGTATTATATGGATTTTGCAATTGAATGTGGGAAATCTTCAATAAGACACCAGCCCCATGAGCAAGTGCTTAAAGAAGACCAAGAAGACTGTAACAGCGAGAGACTGATCTAGTGATCTAGGAGATTGTGTGCTGTTCTTGCAGGTTGCCCTTGGAGAGCAGAGCTCTTCTACCAAGGAAATCAGAGAGAGGACCTGATTGGGAACAGGCCAACTGTCAGCACCTTAAAGCTGCAGCCCTGTGTGTTTGAGCTGTGCAAGTTCTTCTCCCAGTGTCTCTGCAGGGGCTACAGCCACAAAACCTTTCTGCAGAGGTAAAGCACACACTCTCTACAGAGGGTACAGCCACATAGACACTACATACAATATATACTGTATATATTATCCTCTGTATACTGTCCACTGTATATACTAGCTGTGCCCCACGGATAGTCCAGTGTTTCATGCAGCTGTTCCTGAGTATCCCATTGTTTTCCATTTTTACTTATGGAAAAAACTTAAATGATGTTATTTTGAAACCACTAATTTGTACTAAATCACTGCTACTATGTAAATTAAATAGGAATGTATGATATGGCCAAAATTTATATCACAATATGTTTTGTAAATTCAGTCTGTGTATGATATAACAATAAGAATAAAAAGCCACAGAAAAACTGCTAAGAACTGAAAGCAACAACTAGCTTTAAAATGAGTGCTGAACTGACAACAGCGCCCTCTAATGACCGTCAGTCACTGACAGATGCTGTAAATAATGTGTACTGAAATGTGAAATGTGCGATACATATTGATACTGAGCGATTGTCCAGTGACAGGGACACCACTGTGCTGCTCCATGATATACATTATATATCTATTATATAAATATATTTAAGTATTATTCGAAATCTGGTGAAAAGAAACCAAGTATAAAACAAGGTGGATATAATAAGATACTCTGTATATATTAAGTATGACTTATTATAAATTTATATTATATAATGGTAGTGATTTAACAATAATTAGTAGTTACAAAGGGTGTCATGGTGTAGCAGCAGGTAGTGTCTTTGTCACTCCAGCTCCAGGGTCCTGAAGGTTGTGGGTTTGAGTCCTGCTCCGGGTGACTGTCTGTGAGGAGTGTGGTGTGTTCTCCCTGTGTCCGCGTGGGTTTCCTCCGGGTGACTGTCTGTGAGGAGTGTGGTGTGTTCTCTCTGTGTCCGCGTGGGTTTCCTCCAGGTGACTGTCTGTGAGGAGTGTGGTGTGTTCTCCCTGTGTCTGCATGGGTTTCCTCCGGGTGACTGTCTGTGAGGAGTGTGGTGTGTTCTCCCTGTGTTTACGTGGGTTTCCTCCGGGTGACTGTCTGTGAGGAGTGTGGTGTGTTCTCCCTGTGTTTACGTGGGTTTCCTCCGGGTGACTGTCTGTGAGGAGTGTGGTGTGTTCTCCCTGTGTCTGCGTGAGTTTCCTCTGGGTGACTGTCTGTGAGGAGTGTGGTGTGTTCTCCCTGTGTCTGCGTGGGTTTCCTCCGGGTGACTGTCTGTGAGGAGTGTGGTGTGTTCTCCCTGTGTTTGTGTGGGTTTCCTCCGGGTGACTGTCTGTGAGGAGTGTGGTGTGTTCTCTCTGTGTTTCCTCTGGGTGCTCCGGTTTCCTCCCACGCTCCAAAAACACATGTTGGTAGGTGGATTGGAGTCTCAAAAGTGTCCGTAGGTGTGAGTGCGTGGGTAAATGTGTGAGTGTGTGTCGCCCTGTGAAGGACTGGCGCCCCCTCCAGGGTGTGTTTGTGCCTTGTGCCCAGTGATTCCGGGTAGGCTCTGGACCCAGAATTTTGGTAGTGATTTTGTATAAATTAGTGGTTACAAAATAATAATTTAAGTACTTTCTTTTCAAAAGGGTATTTTACTTTTACATTTATTAAAATTGATTTACAGACACAGTCCTCTCTCTCTCTCTCTCTCTCTCTCTCTCTCTCTTCAGTTACTGTACAGAAAGTCATGTGTGGTATGAGAAGCACACAGTGGAGGTCTGCAGTCGTGTGAGAAGAGTTGCCTTCTCCAGGAGTAAGTCATGTCTCCAGATTTATATGAATGATTGAGGTCTTAACTATTGTGTTTAAAGGATCAGGAAAAGCAACATTTTATTTGATCAAACTAACATTCTCTCTCTCTCTCTCTCTCTCTCTCTCTCACACACACACACACACACACACATACACACAGATCTGAAGCAAAAGTGCCTATCAAGGATGTGTGTGTGAAGATGTGAGAAGAATGAAGTGTCACCAGGAAACACACACCAACATCTTCAACTTGTTTGATATTTACATATATCCTCCTTTTAATGAAAAATCCAGAAAGCTTTTTTCCTTGCCACTCCTTTAATTTATAGAAATTTGTTTAACTTTAATCGTGAATAAAAGCCTGCAGGTAAATATTTATGCACCTGTTAAAACAATGTAAAAACAGATTAAATAAAAACAGTGGTCAGAATATGTGAACACTGCTGTGAGAATTTGATGGCATTCAGACAACATTAGTGAGGTCAGATACAGATGATGGATGATCAGCTCTGGATCACAAACACAACTCCAGCTGATCCCAGTAGCACTGGATGGAGCCCTCTCAGTCCAGAGAACACAGTTCCTCTGTTCCACAGCCCAGCGCTGGAGGGGTTTATGGAGGGGTGCCTTTTGTAAATGCTGTCCTGTTTATTTGGAAAGTGTTTATTCTGGCTCAGTGGAAGAAGAATGGAATGAAATACATGAGCTGTGTGTGTGTTTGTGTGTGTGTGTGTGTTCTGTTGAAATTAGAATGTGCAGCCTAGTGAACACAAAGGACCATTATCCGCCTCCACAGCCCCCACTGAGCCCCTACTTCCTGTGTGTGTGTGTGTATGTTTGTGTGTGTGTGTGTGTGATCCATCTAAGTCCATCCTCCAGTGCATATATATCACATAGAGTCACACACTGACTGCAGTAATAGTTTTATTCCACAGGTATGTGTTTGATAAGCTACTGACATCCAGAGAGAGTGTGTTCTTCACTTTCTGGATGCTGTTCTTCACTTTCTGGATCATTTGGTTCTGAAATACAAATCTGAAGCTCCAAAATTCATGGTGCTACCCAAACACAAAACAACACAGAAACAACACACCCTCACCTCACACACAGCAGAGTTCTGCACTCACTGAAATATTCAAACAGAAAGAAAAGGATTACCATTCGAACTCAGGAAAGGTGCAAACTATTAGCACTGAACTTACGTAATTGTACTTAAGTAAATATAACTACTTACTAATGGCTGTCCATAAGTGTGTAGTTATTAGGTACATTTTGTTGAGGTCAAATAAAGATAACTTCACAGGAAGAGGAAGAAAACCTTCTTCATTTCAATGAAAGTTAATGTAAAAAGATTTTATTCCGATTATTTTATTTTGGAGCATTTCTATTGGTGCATTTATCATGAAATATTCACACAGTGTGAAGGACAGCTGGAGGAAACCTGCTCCACAAACCTGGAGATACAGGTTTATAATTAAAAGTACCACTAGTTTTTATGAAAGTATATATATTTTTTTACAATTAAACAATATTACACCCAAATAACTAAACTTTTCCTAGAGGATGGATTAATGCGTTTAAGAGTTTGCACTTTGTGTGTCAGAGGTTGTTGAGACTGGGACCGACAGCGTGTGTGTGTGAGGGGCTCTTCCTTTGTGACCCGATACACATGGTGTGTACAGGTAGCTGCAATTGCCCTGATACCATGGCAACAGCCCTAACCTTTGCCCTCTAAGGTGGCCCTAAATAGCCCTTTGTTTCTATTAGGGCACACACACACCTGTGCTATCATGCATTTGCTTCAGTCAGGTGTTCAGACCGCAGGTGGAAGAGTCTCAGGTAAGACACATTTCACTCTCTCTTCATGAAACCATGATTTATAATTCTGTGTTTATATTTTATAAAAGGAAGAAAGAAAAATATATAATTTATTTTTAATGTGGAGAAACGTATTTATTTGTGTCTATGTGTAGGATAATCATGCTGCTGATGCTAATTCTCCTGCTCTCCACATCCCCACATGGTACAATTATTATAAATATTATTTATTGTTGTTGTAGATTTATTGTGCTGCAGTAATGGCTTGATGCAAACACAATGTGGCAAAAACTGATGGCAGAAAAGTATAATGTAATTGTGTGGTTCAACTAAATAAACAGTAAAATGTGTACATCTTTTAATTATTATTATTATTATTATTATTATTATTATTATTATTATTTTCAAATTCATTCATTATTTTTTAAGTGAAAACCTATAATGAATTTTTTTTTAAATGCTTTCTGTAAATGCAATTTGTGTATGTTCTTACTGATGTATACTACTGGTAACTGGATTCCAGTGAGAAGCAGTACTCCTTTTTGCCCGGATACAAGTGACCTCAACACAGACATGTTCCTGATTGGTGAGTCAATATCTGAGCTACTAACACAAGTTTAAAATCGGTTAAGTACAGATTAGTATGATCATATTTAATATTGTGTGTATATATGTAAAAGAACACATAGCCCTCATAGCCCTGTTCCCGTAAAGCCCCACCAAGGCAAAGGGATCATGGGCCAGAAGCCACTCAGCCCCCCATGGTACAGTCAGTATCTAGCAGGCCAGTGATGCAGATCAGCCACAGCCCACTTCAATGGGGCAGTTTTTCCACCACTGGTTCTGGTGTGTGTCACTGGATAGCCTTAATACCCAACACACTCCTTAGTGCCATCATTCCACCTTCAACCGCTACGTTTGGTCCAATGCCTTGTGTCTGCCCTCAATCCAACAGAACCAGTGAGAGTCATTCCTAGTGGATGGCTCGGTGACCTAATTTGGCCTTTGAAACTTTCCATCTTCTGATTCACTGAGGTGTCACTTAAGATCTTCTGTCTCCTCGACAGTATCCTACTTCTGACACCAGTGTGGGGTTTGTGTTAAAGAAAGTGGGGACAACATGGCTCTTGTTAGCTCAATGGTCTTTGTTTAACACACACACACACACTAAAAAAACAGAACAGTCTCTTCCTCGGGGGAGGGGCACTGTCATTTAAGCTGCTCTTCATAGCCCCACACAACTTATACTAATGGCGATTTTCTACTGCATGTTACCTACTCTACTTGACTCTACTCTGCTCTACTTGCATATTGGGCCCTGAAATCTGGGTTTTCTGGTAGAACAGCTGCCCCCACCCCTGAAGTGTAACTGGTGATGTCACAAACAGACACTAAAGGGAACCAGGGATTTTGGAATCCAAAACAACAGCAGGGGTAACACTAAGCATTTTACTCATCATGTATTCACATTGTTGTTGTTGTTGTTTGGGACTGAACACAGCTCCGTCATCAGTTCAGACAGATCAGTAGAGTTTGTTCCTTCCTTGTTGCAGCGTCCAGCTCTCGCTGGATTCTTTCGTCGGCCACCGATCCAAGGAGCGTTTGAACCTCTTTAAAAGACCACGGCGTCATTTTACGAGCTGCCGTCGTGAGTCGGATAAAAACAAATGTGATCCCTGCTGCAGCTGGAGATTTTACAGATGGAGAGTTGGTGCTGGTCGTCTCTCTGGCCAATCAGCACTCTGCAAATTTTACAAATGCAGTTTAGTCCCTACTTCAACTTGAAAACACAAATGAGCAAGTACTAAAAAAAGTACCCGGTGCCAGGTATCAAGTTTCTCAAATGGAAAAGCAATAAACAGAGTAGAGCTGAGTCTGATAGAGTAGGTACCATGCAGTGGAAAAGCACCATGAACAAACTTGTTGGGACCAGGGGTGTAGATGCCACAATTAAAATCTATTCTCCTCATTCAAATATCTTGGTAATTCATTTCTCTACAGAGAACTATTTCTCATCGACACTGTGATGTTTCTCAGTCTGATGCTGTATCTCCTGAATGTGTGTGTGTATGTGTGTGTGTTACAGGTTGTCTAGGTGTACAGTTCTCTTGGCTGTATTCTGTGTATGATAATTTGTTATCTGTGCTGAGGTTCACTCTGTGGCTGCGATGTGAGGCTGGAGTGTGTCCAGCTGACCTTCAACAACACACACCCTACTGCAGATACACTACTCACACGCGAGAAACCGGAGAACCTGCGGATGCACTTGACCGGTGAGAGGGGGAAAACAAACAGGGAGAGAGAAAGTGAGAAAGAAGTGGAGGGGGAAATGTGCTTGTGTGTGGGTGTGTGTGTGCGTGTGTGTGTGCGTGTGTGCGAGAGAGAGAGAGAGAGAGAGAGAGAGAGAGAGAGAGAAGAAAGCAGGGATAGACCAGATGAGATGGAGGAGTGAAATTATCTCAGCAGGAGAACATTTTAAAGATAATTTAACCTCACAGTGGAGATTAAATACACTTAGAGAAAATATAAACATAGGAACCTCACCTGTGTGTGTGTGTGTGTGTGTGTGTGTGTGTTTAGATGCTGTCTGCAACATCGGAGGTGCTTTGAGGATCTTGAAAATAGAAGCTGCAGACAAACACCACCAACACACATCAATAACACCTGTGACTACTTGACCAACAATAGCTGTGGTACACACACACACACACACACACCATACACTTGTGACTACCTAACCAATTACAGCTGTGGTACACACAGACAAATACAAAGTTTTGGTGCTTAGCTTAAAATGTGGGACCTCAAGCAAATGGAGGCTTGAGGACCGAAGAGTGCGCACTGGAGAGTATGGTTTCAGTAGAGTACTTAGGTAAGAAGGGTCAAGGTCATGCAAGGATTTAAACACCAACACAAGCAATTTGTACTGTATTCAGTACTGCACTGGGAGCCAATGAAGACGACTTAGGACTGGAGTAATATGCTCCCAAGATCTTGTATGAGTCAGCACCCTAGCAGCAGAGTTCTGCACATACTGCAACCTGCTCAAAGGACATTACATTGAATTATATTAACTACTGCAGTGTAACCCTAACTTTAACAATGACCTTAATCCTAAACCTTACTTTAACCTCATACTAGCTTTAATCATAACTATTAGAGCTGGAAAATGTATGTATTTATTATATTGGAATCTCATCCTGAGCCGTGGCTTTAATTCTAGCCTACGCAAACCAGAGGAGTATCTTCACAGGTTTCACTGAGGACATTTAGCTTCTGTATAAGTTTATAATTACACCAATCAGAGGCAATCAAACACTGTGCTGTTGGCATGTAACAACCACCGTCCGGTACTTTACATTCAGCGCTCAGAATTAAAGCCAGATCTTCTTGGAATTCTTTGTTAAAAACAAGACTGGGCCTTAATTTAGAGACAATAATTAGAGTTTAATTCATAAGCACAGTATACAGAAAAATCCCAATAATTTCCCTTTCCCAGTCAAACACTGACACTTACACGAAGAATACAGAATGGAAATATATATATCTTAAAGTATCATATCCTTATTTGACTCAGGTTCAGTGATTCATTCTGACTGAATCCGTATTTTTTTCTGACTCCTGCAGACTCACTCGATTCGTGTGAGGAAGGGTTCTGTTTGTGTGACAGGGAAGTCATATCCTGCATCTCATCCCACTCCCATCTTCTGCACCACACACAGCTGGAGAACAGCAGCGCAGGTGAGGAGCTTAATACACAGCCTCTTAACATAACTTCATTGGCCAAAAGTGTGTGGACACCTGCTAATCCAGTGGTTCTTCAGAACTGAAGTGTGTTAGGTGTAGAGACATGTCTCAGTGTAATTTAGTTGTATGAACAATGACCTACAGTAAAGTACAAGTACTCTCTCTCTCTCTCTCTCTCTCTCTCTCTCTCTCTCTCTCTCTCAGGTTTTGCTTATAATTACACCATTACCACTGATATGGTCAACTTCAATAGAACTGGTGAGAGAGACTGAAACACACACACACACACACACACACTTATATTCTCTCTCTCTCTCTCTCTCTCTCTCTCTCTCAGAATGGGAGGAAGAATCCCCTCTGATTTCAGATGTGGATTTCATACCAAAAGGTGGACAGAGATTGTTTTTAACAAAATATTATTATTTTTACAGTAACTTACCTGCTACTTTTAACCCTTTCCTGACCTCTTTTCTATATCAGAGCTATATGATGAGAATGGAACTGTAGGCAATTCCACTGACTGGTTTTCACTGAACAACAACACTCAGAGTAACCACACCTTCAGCCCAGGGGATTCTGGGATGCCTGCTCCGGGTAAATCATTCCAAAACCTTTTCTTTATAGAACCTGGTTTCAGGTGGAAACACTGAACTTCATTAAAACAACTTCTTCATGTTATTCCTATACAGTTTGGTGTCTGTGTTTGTGTTTATGTGCTTGTATGTGAGTCTTCAGCCCCTAGCTGTATCTGTGAGACAAATAAACCTTGTCCATATGTATGTAGACACCCCTATGGGTGCATTCAAGGTCATGGGACACAGTCTGCACAATCTTCACAGACATGGCCCAAGGTCTGCGTACACAATGCAAACCGTGTACTAGAGCAGTGGAACTGTGTTCTCTGGAGCGATGTGGCTCCATGCAGTACACTCTTGGTACCGGTTGATGTGGGCTTTTTGATCCAGAGCTAATCATTCAACATCAGCATCCTTGTTTAAAATGTCCTTGCTGTTTCTTTAAAATAAATATCTGTGTGTTTTGCTAATCATCCTGTGCATCATTCGTCAGGAGCAGAGGAGCAGGAGAGAGAGGAAGAAGAGGGTGAGTGGTGGAGAGGAGAGAAAGAGAGGACAGAAGGAGCGGCGCAGCAGACGACTGAGGTCATTAACGGTGGGTGTGGGTCCCTCTGTCTCCAGAGTGGATTTATTTCTGAAACCTAAGCTTTCACAGAAAATACAGTGAGACTAAGGAGTCGCTACAGAGTTGTTAAAGCCACATTAGGTCAGATTAGTTATTCCTCCTCCTGGGCTCCCCCTACAATTGCAGAGTGCAATTTACTTTTACAACACTGTACAGAAATAAGTGGGTTCCTGCCTGTTTTCAAAAGTTACACTTACAGTTTCAAAAAATTGCTTTTTCTGCAGTGCTGAGCCCAGATTCGCAGCAACAGAGGCTCTATTCTCTTTCACAATGGCATCCCAATGGTTTGAGGCTGTAATTTTAAGGTAGAAATACTAGTCTATATCTAGTGTTGCTTTAACAACGATTTTCTACAGAAATATTGAGGTAAAAGTACAGAGATATTAAAGAGACAATACACAAACTATAAGGAGGTACTACAGAGATATTAAAGAGACAATACACAAACTATAAGGAGGTACTACAGAGATATTAAAGAGACAATACACAAACTATAAGGAGGTACTACAGAGATATTAAAGAGACAATACACAAACTATAAGGAGGTACTACAGAGATATTAAAGAGACAATACACAAACTATAAGGAGGTACTACAGAGATATTAAAGAGACAATACACAAACTATAAGGAGGTACTACAGAGATATTAAAGAGACAATACACAAACTATAAGGAGGTACTACAGAGATATTAAAGAGACAATACACAAACTATAAGAAGGTACTACAGAGATATTAAAGAGACAATACACAAACTATAAGGAGGTACTACAGAGATATTAAAGAGACAATACACAAACTATAAGGAGGTACTACAGAGATATTAAAGAGACAATACACAAACTATAAGGAGGTACTACAGAGATATTAAAGAGACAATACACAAACTATAAGGAGGTACTACAGAGATATTAAAGAGACAATACACAAACTATAAGGAGGTACTACAGAGATATTAAAGAGACAATACACAAACTATAAGGAGGTACTACAGAGATATTAAAGAGACAATACACAAACTATAAGGAGGTACTACAGAGATATTAAAGAGACAATACACAAACTATAAGGAGGTACTACAGAGATATTAAAGAGACAATACACAAACTATAAGGAGGTACTACAGAGATATTAAAGAGACAATACACAAACTATAAGGAGGTACTACAGAGATATTAAAGAGACAATACACAAACTATAAGGAGGTACTACAGAGATATTAAAGAGACAATACACAAACTATAAGGAGGTACTACAGAGATATTAAAGAGACAATACACAAACTATAAGGAGGTACTACAGAGATATTAAAGAGACAATACACAAACTATATGGAGGTACTACAGAGATATTAAAGAGACAATACACAAACTATAAGGAGGTACTACAGAGATATTAAAGAGACAATACACAAACTATAAGGAGGTACTACAGAGATATTAAAGAGACAATACACAAACTATAAGGAGGTACTACAGAGATATTAAAGAGACAATACACAAACTATAAGGAGGTACTACAGAGATATTAAAGAGACAATACACAAACTATATGGAGGTACTACAGAGATATTAAAGAGACAATACACAAACTATAAGGAGGTACTACAGAGATATTAAAGAGACAATACACAAACTATAAGGAGGTACTACAGAGATATTAAAGAGACAATACACAAACTATAAGGAGGTACTACAGAGATATTAAAGAGACAATACACAAACTATAAGGAGGTACTACAGAGATATTAAAGAGACAATACACAAACTATAAGGAGGTACTACAGAGATATTAAAGAGACAATACACAAACTATAAGGAGGTACTACAGAGATATTAAAGAGACAATACACAAACTATATGGAGGTACTACAGAGATATTAAAGAGACAATACACAAACTATAAGGAGGTACTACAGAGATATTAAAGAGACAATACACAAACTATAAGAAGGTACTACAGAGATATTAAAGAGACAATACACAAACTATAAGGAGGTACTACAGAGATATTAAAGAGACAATACACAAACTATATGGAGGTACTACAGAGATATTAAAGAGACAATACACAAACTATAAGGAGGTACTACAGAGATATTAAAGAGACAATACACAAACTACAAGGAGGTACTACAGAGATATTAAAGAGACAATACACAAACTACAAGGAGGTACTACAGAGATATTAAAGAGACAATACACAAACTACAAGGAGGTACTACAGAGATATTAAAGAGACAATACACAAACTACAAGGAGGTACTACAGAGATATTAAAGAGACAATACACAAACTATAAGGAGGTAATACAGAGATATTAAAGAGACAATACACAAACTATAAGGAGGTACTACAGAGATATTAAAGAGACAATACACAAACTATAAGGAGGTACTACAGAGATATTAAAGAGACAATACACAAACTAAAAGGAGGTACTACAGAGATTTTAAGGAAGAAAAACAGGGTTTGTATTGTAAGTAACTAAAGAGATATTAAAGTGGCAAGAATTCAAATTTTAATTTGTTTCTGTTCTTGTGGTGTAGTCACATTGCTGCAGACAGTGGAGGAGGAGAGAGTGAATGAAACAGAGGGCGAGGAAAGCTATTTATCCATTTTTCCCCATAATGCTACTGGCCTGCTGCTGAATGGTAAACAAACTATAAATACATCAAATCACAAGGTACATAAAATAACCATTAAATCTAATAAAGCTGTTCTCTCCTGTGTCCTGGGAACCCCACCAGGGCCGGAAGGTTCTGTTCTTTCTGTTCCTGCTGGAAACTGCTATTAAGAACATTTACAGAGCATTTTATGTGCCATAAAAGCCTGCAGTTTAAAGTAAGGGCTGATGCTAGTGGTTATTTCTGTCTGAAACTGGAGCATTGCATATTTATATTTTCTCAGTTACAGCCATAGTTCAGATTTTCAGAGTTCTGCCTTTAAGGTCTAAAGAAACAGAAGCCATGTCTGATCAGTGTTTAAAGTACACTTTATGGTCATCAGCATGGTGAAGATGCGGCAGTGAGGTTTGTGTGCAGCTGTAGAACTGTTTCCTAGAACACTCAGTTCATTTTTCTATATATAGATTACACACAGTGTCCATAAAGCAGCTGAGTTCACTAAGTATAAAGAGACATATCCATGGGTTGCAGGTGACGTCACTATGTACAGTAGCTGCAACATTCAGTACCTATTCATTACTCATACAAATAAAAACTGTGATTCTAAAATAGATTTATTTTTGCTTTCAACATTTTTGGTCCTCATTCAGAGGTTAAAAGTAAGCAGAGATCCCTCACTGATTTATCCACATCGTGTTGATAACAGAACAGAAGAGGCTTGGACAGCATCTGAAATAGTGCCATTCATAATTGTATTATCTGTGATGTGCACTAAAAACAGTGCACTGATACAGTGCACTAATTTGACACAGAAATGTGAACAATACACAACTCTCAGAGCACAGGGACATCAAATTATTTACTCTGTAATAGAGGCAATTATGAAAATGCTAATATGGCTAACAGTGGATAACTTTTTTTTCCTCCGCATTATGCAACACAGCAGGACACTTTACCACCCTGATGCAACAAGGTGGTGGGCTTCTGTGCTTCTAAGTGTTGCGTGGCTCTCTCCAGCACAGGGAAAGGTGCTGTGTGTGATAAATCTATCCATCTTTCAAATCTGTTTAAGTTAGTACTGCACTCTGAAGCCAGACAGACGGTCCCCAATATGGAGCCCACACCAAAAACATCACCTGACTGCAGCCCATGGATAGTGTAGTCATTTGGCTTCATAGCTTCAGATTCATATACTTTGGCTAACAGCTTCTGTCAATGACCATTTTGATTTGTTGACTAATGGGTACAGTCCTATTTCCATTATTAAATTATGTGTTATTGTGACTGACAGGTGACGAATACAGGGATCTGACTCTAGTGACACCAGCATATAATCCTCAGACTGCATTTGCTTCTTCTGCTACACACACACCTGACCCCAAAACTGAGAGGATGGACGCCTTTTCAATCACTGCCTCCACAGGCTCACACCCACCCACCAGCACACACACTCCATCACAAGAAGAAGAGGAGGACAGTGAAAATGAAAGTGAGGAAAACGGAGAACTCCTCCAAACATCAGTGACCACACACACCTGGGGTTCCAGCGACTTTGATGACATCACCGATGACCTCACCACCACAACGTACCTGAGCCTGACTGCTTCACTTACAGAGAGCAGTGAGGAGAAGAATGATACGGAAACAAAAACAGAGGGAGACAGAGCAAGTAAGGAAAAGATGGATGAAGAAAGTAATGAAGATGAAGAAAAAGAGGAGCAGAGTGCAGAGAAATCAAGTAATGAGAGAAAGGAGGAGAAGAAAGAGGATGAAGAAAGCTCAAAAGCCCATTACAGACAACCTATGCTTTATTTTACTACTCTACTCCCTGCAACAGCCAATCAAATCACAACTCAGTCAACAGCCCCGCCCCTGAAGGCCAATCAAATCACTTCTCACCCAGTAGTCCAGTCTTCAACAGCCAATCAGATCACATCTGATCCAACATCCCTCAGTAAAGCCACTTCTACACAGTCCACTTCTGGAAGAGAGAGGGATGAAAGCAGGGATGAGGTGAGTAAAGAAGAAGAGGATGAACAGAGAGAAACAGAAGAAAAGACTAAAGTAGACATGGAAATCGCCAGCACAACACACACCCCAGTGAACACACACAAACACACCTCTGTAAGGCCTCTGTCTGAGGAGGAAGAGGATGAAGGGGAGGAGGAGGAGGAGGAAGAGGAGGAAGACAGTGATGAAAATAACAAACACACAAGTGCAAAAACAAGTCCAGCTCAAACATCTGCTGAGGTCAGACCTTCACAGACGTCCCCTAAATTGACAAGCACACACCTTTCACACACAATAAGTACACACATGCCATACACACCACCCACAACACGCACACAGATTAAACACACATCACTAAACACACACACACCCTCTACTCCACACTCACAAACCAAAACAAAACCAGCTGAAATCCACAAGCTTGAGACCCCTCCCACACCCAGAGATCCACTCCAGCCCAATTCCAAGCCTCACCTGGACCCAGTGCCCCCTCTCACACCCTCCTTCCACACCCCAACGCCCCCCACCATCACAGACGGACACTCAAAAGAGGAGGAGGAGCAGGAAAAGGAGAAGAAAGACAAACATGAAGAGGAGGATGAAGAGGAGACTACTGACAGCTCACAAGAGCGCGACAGTAAGATATAGATAGATAGATAGATAGATAGATAGATACTTTATTGATCCCCAGGGGAAATTAAAGGTCTCAGTAGCTTACAGACTTAGACATCACGTACACGAATCACTAAACAGCAATGGACTAATAGAGTTTTAAAAAAAAAAAAAAAAAAAAAAAATCAAATACCCAAGAAGCTGACAGTGTGCTTAAGAATAATCAATCAATCAGAATAATCAATCAATCAATATTGATATTTATGCTTATTTCAATTAAGAATATATTAAGGGCTCCTTTCATTTATTTCAATTCCAGTCAAAACTAAATTAAAAGGTGGTCAATCTGTGTCGCCTGCAAAAAAGCAGAAAGGCAAATTCATGAAAGTAATTATATTTTTTCTCTGAAGTGAATTTCACGGACGTGGATATTCAGTTGAAATGTTGAAAAGCATGAACTGAGATGAGGATATTGCTCTATTCCTGCTCCATATGCTCCTTACTCGGGAGAGTGCTAACTGCATGGAAATAAACACAGACAAATATGTGCTATAAAACTAAACTGAAGTAAAAAGCAACCACTTTTAAAAAAGATTACATAATAGTTTATAAATGGTTTAAAAACACCTTACAGATCATTAATAATTATTTATAACACAGAGATAGAAAGGAAAACAGTGACCTCTTTTATGTCTGAAAATGCTGAAAGTGTCAGAACTCACTGAAAATGTTGAGGTAAAGAATAAACTAAGAATACGTATTTAACTAAGGATGTGAGTTTAGTCGTTTCACACGTTAATGTACACCACAGTATCATTAATAAACAAAAAGACACTCTCTTGGTGATTAATTCATTAATTAGTTAAACTCATTAACAAATCTGTGTTGGAGCTGACGGGGTTAATGTCGACTGATGGAGGAGACACAGTGAGGTCAGTATTCGGTGAGATCTGAGGTTTAACTGTTGATGGATGTGGGTTCACTATTTTTTTCCTTCAAACATTCCATTACTTCTTAAAAGACACAGAGCTTCTGAACATAAACAAACCAGAGAGAACAGTGTTACCCCACAATCGTAGACACATCCTTTAAAAGATACATCCAAGAAAAAAAGTCCAAAATGCTGTAATTGAAGTTCGATGAACAGTCTCTGGAAATGTGGAATACAACGTGTGTGTGTGTGTGTGTGTGTGTGTTTCCAGAGACCATCCAGAAGCGAGCGCTGCCATTGTCTGCCTGGTCTTTGCTGGAGGCAGCAGGACTCTCCGAGATCCAATCACATTCTGAAGGTGAGAGAAGACAGCACACTGGAGTGGATCAGAGAGAGAGAGAAATACAACAGACAGAGTGTGTGGCTACTTTAAAGTGCACACAAAGTGTCTGTAAAATCTCAGAGCCTGAGGTCACCATGCTCAGTGATGTGGATGTAGAAGTAGAACCATGTTCTCCTGACAACACTTCTTCAGGGTTGAACTGTGATCTGTCATTAGTAAATGACTTTACTAATGCTCTAGAGGCAATCAAATCCTCACAGCAGTGGTCCATCTATTTGTTTATTGTAAAGCCTTTACAGAAGACATAAATCCCGATTTATTGCCTTCATTTCTGAAATGATGTCCATGCAGTGTGTGTTACTGTGTAATGTGTGTGTTTGTACAGAGTGCAGAATGTCATTGGTTCAGTATAACTCTATGGGAGTCGTCGTGAGAGAGTTTGATGCTTTGGGTCAGATGCTCCACTGTCTAACTGGTCGTTGTCCAAGCGAGTATCAGTTTTACGGCTGTTACTGTGGACAACAGGGCAGCGGCAGGCCTCAGGATCCACTAGACCGGTAAAACACACACACAAACCAACCCACACAACTCATCTCAGATCAGCATGTGACACTCAGCATTTTCCAGTATTTAACTCTGTACACTACTCTCAGTAAACTCTGGCCTACACTGAGAGCTAAAAGTATGTAGACATCTCTAACAGGTATAAAATAGAACCCATATGCACCCATGTCCCTAGTGTGGGGCAGTGAAAATGATTCAGGAGAATTCAAGATCATTTCTTTGCATGCTTTTTCAGGTGCTGCTTTCTTCATCAGTGCTGTTTGGAGCAGATCTCGTCTCTGGGATGCAGCAGAAGCAGAAAACACAACCTTCACGTCAGCTGCAGCGATGGCAGGCCGCAGTGTGAGTTTGAGTTTAGAATACAGTTATCTTAAAGGTGACATTCATGATTTTAAACACTTTGTATATAAAAAAAACTTTGTATAAAAGTCTCCTCTCCATGTGAAACCTGGAAACCACTCTAATGTGTTTACGAAGCCCCAGTGTCTGTAAATGGGTAAAAAAAACAATGTGTCTGGGTCCGGTGCTAGGCTTTCTCTCTCTCTGCTCACGGCAGAGAAACGCCATCTTAACAACGAATAGAGCTCTGAATGTTGAACGGCATGTACCGAGATGAAGATATTACTTCATTTCTGTTCCATCAGTGGTTAATATTGACTTACTTGCGCTGTTACAGTTACATTACTTAAGGTGGAACTGACTCTAAATTCAGGAGAGCGATAATTGCATGAAAGTAAACATAGACCTAAAGTGCTACAAAACTAAACAGCTCGAGTTACAAATAAACTCTTGCAGACAAGTTACACTTGTTTTTTTTTTCTCTCACAGGTGTTGGCATGAGTGTGTGTGATCGTCTGCGGTGTGTGTGTGACCGCACCGCAGCTGAATGTATGGCAGCATCACACTTCAACCATTCAATCAGCTCTCTGTGCTTGGGGCCACGCCCATCCTGTAACTTTAGGCTCCGCCCACATCAACACTACACCAATGAGGGCTCCAGCCAGGAGAGTTCAGAAATGGTCACTGCCCAGACAAACGGCCGTCCCGAACAGCGTCCACATGCTTCTGGACAGGGAAAACCCACAGGGGGCGCTATGGAGGAAAAGGCCAAAGAAACAAGGGAGGAAGAAGATAAAGAAGGAGAAGAAGAAGAAGAAAATGAAGAAGAAGTATGAAATTAAAATGAAACCCAGAAAGATGTACTACACAAAGCAGAATGTATACCCCACATGGTAACTTTAGGCTCATGTGCAGCTGCTCCAGTGTCCCCTCTTCCTGATTTTCTACAGCGTAGTGCAACTCACTCACTAATAAATGTCTGAAAACGTGTGCAGACGTCGTGTAGGTGCATCTAGTCAATCTAAAACCCAAGTCTTAGACTTTACTTCTCATCATTATAAATGTAAATGATGTATCCTCAAGATTATTAGCCATTATTAGTATTTATCAAGTCTCTGGAATGTTAACGTTAACTCAATGTTTTTTAACTATTAAAATATTGGTCATTTTTGTTTTCATAAATTGTGTTGGATCAATGCTACTGACCACTTTTCAGCTCTACCTTTACGGCCAGTGTATTCCATCTCTTGTTCTGTACACTTCGTTAGTCCCAGAGAGTGTGAGTGGATCAGACACAGCAGTGCTGCTTAAGTTTTTACACTCACCTTGTTGGTCCACCTTGTAGAAGAAAAGTCAGGGACATCAGATCATCAACTGCTGCATGGTTAGTCCTCATCTAGTCCTTCATCAGTGGTCACAGGACACTGCCCCAGAGGTCTTTAAACACTCCAGCAGCACTGCTGTGTCTGATCCACTTGTACCAGCACAACACACCCTGCATCAGTGGCACTGCAGTATTTCGATAGATCCAGGACTCTGTGGTGATTCCGTAATGTTTCTCAGCAGATGGCACAACTGATGTATGTAATAGGATGTGCTTAGATTTATAACAAAATATCCTCAGTTTAGAAATAAACACAGACGAATAAATTCACACTGGAGGAGAGGTACGTATTTGAATATAAAACTTTTATTGAATTTGCTCTAGCTTCTTCAGTGTTGTGCACATTAAAGTGGTTGACCAGCTAAAAGTAGAGATACACTTGTTGTTAACTACGCGTTGGCAAATGCATCATGGCCGCCTTGCGTATCCCGCGTCCATTTTATGGCATTGGATATGGACGTCCTCAGAAAACAAACACTATGCTTATGCAAGGTGCAGTACACGTTTAACAGTAGCGGGCAGTGCAGACAAAAACTATCACAATGTCGGAAAGTTTGAAGAAGGCTGTGTCAGAGCTAAATCTGCAATTATCCATGTCTTTCTCTTGGCTGCCCTCTAGTGGATGCCTCCAGTTACAAGCGTTGCACACAGATGAGTGTGTGAACAGTTACGTTCATGACGCAGATGGTTGTCAACACAAACGCACGGCCAGACAACAAGTACATCTCTACCCTTACTGTGATTTGTTTGCATTTGGCTTGAGTTACAGCACTTCACTAATATGAACAACATTTATAATGAAATGTGAATGACACATCGGTGCATGTTTACTAACACACACACACACACACACACACCCCAAAAAGCTAGCTATATATTTAAGCTATAGTTCCCTTGGTAGCAACAAACTGAAAAGAAAAACAACAAAAAATAACAAAAATAATCAATTCAGTGAAAAGTGATTATATCTTTCAGGCAAATCTTAACTACGTTCCCCCAGCTGTGGTTTAAAAGATTTATTTTATAATGGTCAAAAATAATAATAATTATAATAATAACAAAATACAAGCATGCACCCGCACACACACACCACTGCATCATCATTGAATGTGCTTTACAGGTAAAAAACACAGTGTCTACAGACAACACCTTCCCATTAAAGATCAAGACAAAAATATATATTGCACTATTCTTAACAAAATTGGTGGTTAATACAGACATTTTTATAGAATTAAATGTTTATCTCTAATATTCCATTAAAACAGAATAAAGCTATAGAGCAACATCAACTGAAATGCAGCAGATTTACACAAAGGTCTAAAGGTTACAGAATGACTCTGAAGGTCATTTTCCATCTGGTTAACCTTTCGTTTAAGACTGTGACCCCAACAACTTATCAATCGATCAATAAACCAATCCTTCTAAAGGATTAGATCAATAACTGTGCATTGCTGTGAACACTACACGTCCAAGAACTTTAGGACACCTATTACCAGTTGTTCTTGTGAAGGGCATTAGTCAGGTGTGTACTCATCGCTGGTGCGGTAACAGTCTTTGTTTTTCTGGGAAGACTTTTTTTACTAGATACTAGAACATTGCGGTGAGGATTCAATGGCATTCAGCTGTGATAAAGGTCATAAAAGCCATTCGAAACTTTTCTAAATGTAAAACATCGAGCCCCATCGTTGCAGACACACAGCTGGAGGGCTTTACACACCTGGAGACTGTTGGTTGTGGGCATGGTCAGGCACATCCCATTTCGTTTGATGTGTTTCTATGAAGACATCTAAGGCGTGTCGTGTGTCCACAAATTATTGGACATATAGTGTACGTTTCACTTCAGAACCATCCCATCAAAACCTACAATGCACAAAACCAGGACAGTGTGGCTCCAGACCAAAAATATCCTTAAGGCAAACGTAACTGCACCATTGTCTCCCAACAACACTCTATAACTTCACCTCGCATTCTCCTCTCGTTTACAAACCTTCCTTTTCATCCATTTCACTGCCTTTCATGCATTCATTCATCTTCTGTAAGCACTTCATCCTGATCAACCAGATTCACACGATTGGTTTCATGTGGGAGGAAACCTCGGCACCTGGAGGAAACCCATGCAGACACAGTAGGAACACACGAAACTCTTGGTGAGGATAAACCCAGGAGCCTGAGACACTGGAGTTTTGTGGCAGCTTCGATACCTGCAGCGCCAACGTGTCACATGTTTTATTTTTAAAAATAAAGCGATTCACTATGAAAATACACCTTTGCTCTTCGGCTCTGCTCTACACAATAATCTCAGCTGAACAAACTCATCCCAACCATCCATCCACGTCCACAGAGAAAGTGCCAAACAGGGATTCAACAAAGTCCTCATTGTCTTCCCCTAACTCACACACAACTGTTTCACTGGACGTGACTTTTCCTGAACATTTAACACCAACAGGATTTTAAATTCAATAATAAAAGCTTGTAAAAGTTGTGGCTGGTTTTATTAAAGTGGAAGGATCATAAAACGTTGAAAACCAGATGTGAAACCAAACCAACTGTTATTGACCTCTACAGGCTCCGCCCACAAACACATTCTGTAGTAGCTCGTATTGCAACACACTCTGCACAACACAAGACAATAGAGAGTATGCAGTGATGTCACTTTCCTGAGGAAAGGGAACGAGTGGCAAAAACTACTGACTCTGCTGAATATGCTCTTTAAAGGAACATTACGTAATGTTTTCCCCTTAAATATATATCTTCAAAATCATTGTGATGCTGCGCTGAGCTGTAACACTGAGAACAGAGCCTCTGTCTTTGCTACTTTGGGTTCAGCACTACAGGAACTGCATTATGTAAGTTTTGGAGGAGGGTAGGAAACAACCCACACCCACCTCTACTTCCCTATTGATTTCAGTACAGTGCTGTAAAAAGTAATTACACAAGGGGGAGCCCCAAAAGCAAAAAAAAAACCTAGTGTTCTTTAAAAAAAAAAAGATGGCTCTCTAAGGGGTTTTCATCATGGGCACCCACGAGGGAGTCACAAGCACTCAAAATCCACTGGCATGCTTCAAGAATTCTTTGTATCATGAAAGGATTCACACGGTACGTGTCTACGGTTCTATACAGCACCAAGAAAGGTTCTGCTATTGTTATGTTGTCAAGCTTGTGAAAATAGCAGAGAAAAAAATTTACATAGAACCATTTACACTATATTTTCCATCAATCTGAAGAACACTGTACAACACAGAAAGTCCTGGAAGCATGCTAATGGTTCTTTGAGTGTTGATGGTTCTGCACAGAACAACTATGATTACTGAAAGGTCCCAGGCTTGAATTAAAGGCAGCGATTCAGAACACTGCCCCTCAGTGTGGATCGATATCTGTGCAGGTAAAACATGTCGAGTCCCCACTGAAAATCTGAACAGCTACAGCACAGACGGGCAATTCTGACGGCACAGCTCTGAAAGAAGCTCTAGCTGAATTTATTTGTAAAGTCAGTCTCTAACAGCTTAACTTTTCACTTTTCTCCTTCACACTGAACGCTGCCACTGGGTCTTTCTCCCGCCAGCCGTGACGTCACATCCATACCCTCTACACAGGTGAAGGTCACCTGACACAACAGAGCGGTGAGTTTGTGTTCTCCTCCAAGTGTGTTGCATGCTGCATTAGGGGCAGCGTAAATGTGTGTCAATATTCCCTTCACAAAACACACACATCTCTCAACAGAGGTGACACTTTCCTCATAAAACAGTCCCAAACCTTTAAAGTTGCTCTTAAAAGAAGAGCAACCTTTGCAAATGCTTCGAATACAGCAAACGAGAAACTTGAAAAACAAAAATAACAAAAAGCAGCTGCATTATTGGCCAAAGCTCATGATCTAGACACAGATTCTATACCGATATAAACAAACGTCTCATTTTCGAATCTATTGAGTAAAACAACTTAAAACCCGAGACAGCTCTGGAGGATTAGTACTGAGACGTCATTTTAGACCACGTTGGAGAACATTTCATTACTAATTTCATATTAAAAAGCTTCTCCAAAAAACACTTCACTGTACGTCATTGTTCACAAGGCTGTATAAGACTTACAGAAGCCTTTAACAACGTGATATAAACATCTACAAGTACTTACCCTCAAGGGTCAGTAGAACGTTTTAAATGTGTTATGTCGACTAAAGCTTGGTGAAATAAGCATTTACAGATGTTTGAGTTTCTTAACGTCAGTTATCATTGAGGGCTTTGTGGCCTGAGCCCCCAAAGGCTGGACAGAGGGGGCTCACTACAGCCTCATCGCTGGCCATGCCCTGCCCTGGCTCAATAACTTCGACCTGGGACGAAGACGTGGACTGAGCTTTGGCTGAGACCATTTAACTCCTCTTTACTCCCTTTACTCTTAATCCTTTTTCCTCCTCGGAGTGGCCTGGCCATTGCCACACGTGTTTAATATCCTTATGATAGGACACCTACAGCAAAGTGTTCACACACTATACACTCAAACACACACACACACACACACACACAGAGATATATAGGCATTATAGGTTTACAACAGCAAAAATAGAGTCAAAGTCTAAAAAACTGATCAAGGCATACATTTACAGCACAGTATTCAAGCTTCTAACAGTCACAATATAAACTTGAACATTCTGCTTTTATTATATATGTATTTATGCTTTTATTGCGTAGCTAGAAGAGTTAACAGTTGCTAAGCAACTCCTGTTCATTACTATCTTTAGCTCAAGACTCTCAGACCCAAGAAAGTAAACCAAACGGCCAAAATATTGCACCCACTGACAGGAGAAGTGAATAACACTGAGTCTGGTTACAGTGGCATCTGCCGAGCAGTGGGATACATCAGGCAGTTTAAGTGCTGGATGCAGGAGAAAATAAGCAAACGTCAGGATCTGAGCCGCTTTGACAAGGACCAAACTGCTATGGTCATAACATAACGGTCAGAGCATCTCCAAAATGGTGTTCCCAGTATATAATGGTTAGTGCGAACCAAAAGTGGTACAAGTAAGGACAGACCTGCAAGAGCCTCGCGGGAGCCCAAGGCTCACTAAGGCACAAGGCACTGAACACCAGCCCGTCTGATCTCACAGAAGAGCTACTTCCATTTACCTGCTGAAAACACAGCTCGCTGCATATGAGGCTGCCTACCCATGATGTCCCTTCCGTTCCCTCACGCATCAGTTGTCCCTCCTTGGCATAGGTTGGTAGGTACTAACCATTCCATACAGGGAACACTTCATAAGACATGCCATTCTGGAAATGCTCTGACCATAACATAATGACCATCACAGTCTGCCCATTGTCAAAAGTGTCTTTCACCCATTAATCCTGCTTCCAACAAATCAACTTCAAAAACTGACGTAATATATTTGACCCCTTCACAGCGGCCACTGTAACCACATAATCAAGTCTATTCACTTCATTTCTCAGCGGAAATATGGGATCAAAATATACCCTATGTAATACCCATGTATCCTATGTACAGTACTGTGCTGACATTTCATTTCATTTCATTTCCAGTCGAACATAATGCCACCTGATTGTTCCAAATGAGGTGCACATCGGTCACATTAGCTAGCAGATGCACAAGTGGGCTAGCACTTCATGTAGTGTGTACACCGGGTGGAGAGAGAGAGAGAGAGAGAGAGATATTCCTGGCATCCGTCTGAGACATCACTAGGGATCAAACTCGCCATCTCTGGTTTATAGCACTGCACCACTCCGGACCCCTTTTTTACCTTCGGTAATAGGACTTAAACACTGAAAGTGAGTCTCATTAAAAAGTTAGGAAGCTGTTATAAAGATTGAAAATGAAAAATAAATTCTGGGATTTCTTTTATTTTTTGTGATTTTTGGTTAAATCACTATTTTCTGCCCCCACCCCCCCCCTTGCTTTTAATGACAATGGAATAAATGGTGTTTTTCCACAGTACTGTACATGAGCTATAATTCTGTGTGATTCTGATAACTGCGAGAAGGTTTTCACTGGTGACTTGATCACAACAATAATCATCTATTTCTTCTAAAACGTGCAAATCCAGCAAATAATCTCAAGAGTGATCAAATCAGAGGTGGGTCAGTATAACACCAATGGATTTGTACTGTCCTGAGTATTTACAAATGCTAATACTCTTCTTTTACTTAGAGTATATCTAGGGCTGGACGATACGGGCTAAATTTATATTGCGGTATATTTCCTAATTTTGGTTGATACGATATTATTCCAATATCGACGTGAACAGTATAAAATCCACTGGAAAACGTCCAAGAACAAACAACATGACATCACCCTCAAACATAAACCTACTGGCTTTGCCATCAATAATTTTAAACTAAATTTAAAACTGAGGGCAGTGAACAGATGACAGCGCCCTCTAATGACCATCCGTCAGTGGCAGATGTTGCAAATAATGTGTACTGGAGTACTGCAAATGTGTTTAAACACCATATAATTGTTATTAAAACGTTTTATATTGCGATAAATATCGATACTGAAAAATTGTCCAGCCCTAAGTAAATCAGTATTTCCATTCTCCTCCACTTCCTGCATGTTCTGTGATGGTGTGTTGTTGCTGAGAGACTGTGACTTGGTCACATCACTGACTCTTGAGCTTCAGATGTTTATCTTGAACCAAATAATCCAGAAAAAAAACAGAATACTGAATTCTGTTGCAGTTCCTGTGCTGACAGACGCTGGATATTCTGAGAATTTCCACTCACCACAATCGCTCTGGACTTCAGGAGCTTACACAGTTAAACAATTTGGAATTAAAGTTTGAGTGTAGTCAGTATTTTACAGAAACATGACTTTCACTGGAGGATGGATTTAGACTCTACCCACCTCTGATACACTCCTCTTTATTAATGACCTCACAGAGTCTAGGTAATCGAGGCCTAGTTCAAGTGTCTTAGGACCTAAAATACAACATCAGGGATTTACTGAGAGGGTTACACAACGTGGCCAAATATTTGTGGACGCCTGCAATGAAAATCAATGGTGTTAATCAAAGGTGTTTCACTCCTCTGTTCTGCAGTGACCAATGTGTCCACAAACCTTCGGCCAGTCAGCGGTAAAATGTATTAATTCACACTCTGAATGAAACAGTACTGACCAGGGGCAGCTGTGGCTCAAGTCTCTGGAAAAACATAGGGATTGTGGCAAATATTCACATAATTTAAGGGAAAGAAATGTGTGCAATTGAGGCTCAAAACAGCCTTACATTCAGAGAGAGAGAGTGAGAGAGTGAGAGTGAGAGAAAGAGAGAGAGAGAGAGAGAGAGAGAGAGTGTACCAAGTCTCTTGATTCACATTAAGTTCTATTCAGAGCAACTGTGACTCATGTAAACAATATTATTAAGTGGAACCCAAGAATTTGTTGAGGCTATGATTCACAAAGAGACAGCAGGCTTCAAACAGAGCTCACACACACACACACACACACCACACACTCACAAACACACACACACACACCCTGACTGAGAGCTGGTATATGTCTGAACAGCTGATAAATATAAAGTGGTGGTTAATGCTGAAATCTCTTAGAAAACCACAGATTTCTCCTAAAACAGCACATAAATGGTCAGCCAACGATTCAAAGTTTACATTTAGGAAAATAGAATGTGTGAAAAGCATTTTTAAACCAGTGAAAGGGTGACACAAGGGTGACACAGAATAAAAAAAAGAATGGTTTCTAAAGTCAAGAAGCTGGAGAAGCAGCAGCTGAAGTGATATTTTACCAAAAATCTCTCAAAACACTCAAACGGCAGTTTGATGTCTCAGTTAAATTGTTGACTACGTTTCGGAGTCCTATAGATCCTCTTTATGAACATATATTCAGTCTGAAAATTCAAGATGGACTGATATGCTTTAGAGGTGTAATGATACACTGGATTCAATATGATTCTCCATTCTGGGCTCATGATGCGATCTCTGATTCTACTTCAGATTTCAGAGCTGTGGTCTGCTGAAGTGTTAAAGAGAAAACTAAACTGAACTATGCAAGGATTCAACTTAATTAAAGGTAAGTGGCTGTGATCAAGTACAGACTAAAAATCAGTAGACGCAGAGGTCGGGGAACTTCATCTCATAGACGGGTACAGACTGGTACTGGGTGTGGCCTGTTGCCACAGTAACGGTTCCAGAGGGGCTGGGGGGTGGGCTGTAAAGAAATTGACAGGAGAAGAAGCCAATCACATAACATTTAAAGTACAGGAGCATTTTAATATGAACACAGCACTATGAAAGATGCTGAAAAGTTAAAGGAGCAGTAAGTCATTTTTAGAGATTCAGTACTTAACCAATTTCAAAACATGCAGGAGACCCACTCAGACTATAATTTGGGTAATTCAGAGATCACAAGGCAATGTCAGTTCAGCCCAATAATTAATAATCACTTTCATAAATACTGTCCACTACTTTCTGGCAGTGACTTGTTGCTCCTTTAAACAGTAAAAAAGGCATTTTTAAACCAGCACACAAACATTAAACTCACCGTATGGTGAGCTCAAAGATCTGCGCCAAACGATCATGCAGCAGGTTCGCCTAAAACAGACAGAAGGAGGAAGATATTTGTGTCAAACATCTGGAGGCTAACTGCATCGCTTTCTTTTATACAAATAAAACCCGTGGCCCTTGAGGAAAAATTTACAAAAACTGTTTCAACAAGAGACCTCACCTCTCATGAGCGCTGATATAAAATACACAGCAGCTTTAAATAAAGCACAAACATAGACTTACGGCCTTTAAGTCAGGAGGCCGCAGTGGCCTGGAGGTGAGGGATCCCCAGAGCTGGCAGGTGACTAAAGTGCCCTTGAGCAAGGTGCCTAACCCGCAACTGCTCCCCTCTCAGATGTGTGTGCTCACTGCCCCCTAGTGTTCACTAGTGTGTGTAAATGTGTGTGTCACTGCACAGATTGGGTTAAATGCGGAGAACAAATTTCTCTGTGTGTGAGTGTCCAATAAAATGACTCTGATTTTCACGCTAAGTGCAATTTTTAGATATGGAAAAAAAGTTTTAAAAAAGTGAAAAAAATAAAATAAATATTAACAGTGTTTTTCACACCGAGTCTAAAGCTGACTGTGACGCTGCATCAGATTTTGAATTAGAACCTGTTCTAGTTTCTGTATTTTACAGATGGTTTAATATCTGGTGACCAATGAGCGCCGTTGTCATGGTTACAGATCAAACAAATGAGCAGGAAGACAGCAGAGGAACAGCTCGTCTTGTTAGTAGCAGAACACAAAGCTTAAAACATAACCAACACGCTGAGAACTAAAATGTAGTGGTTAATGAAAGCACAGTCCCTAACTCCCACAGTGAGCTTCGGAAACACTGATAAACTCCCGTGTCGTTCTGGAGAATGGGGGGGATTCAGTGTTGCGTTTAGTTGCAGTGTTTAGAGTAAATTGATAAATTCATCACTGTTCCTACAGTAAACAAATCCATTTATTCTTCCTCTTTCAGCGTATTCCCTTGATTTCAGAGTGCTGAGAAACAATTGTACTCTGTGTGAAAAGGCCTTTACACCAAGTCACAAGCCAATGTGCAAGAAAATGTTTATATAAAAGCAATATCACACTTGAGGTCGCAGTGTTATTGAACATCAGCAGCGCTGGGTTCATCTTCCCTCAGCCGCATCACAGCTCTGCTGATATTCAGTAGGACAGCACCACTTTGAGTGTGATATCACTTAAAAGTGTCTAGGTTTTCACGAGAAGCACATGTACAACAAAACACACACACACACACCTTAGACTCGCAGTGGGCAGCAATCTCTTCAAACGGAGCTTTCTGGAACTTCTCCATCACCTGCCGCCTCTTCTCTCTCTCCTGCTCCTCCAGACCGGTGGTGTCTGAGAGAGCGATGGAAAAGGGATAAAAATTATTTACAAACATAGACATTCATAAACATACACACAAAATGAAAGATGCAGGTAAATAAAGCAAAATGGGCATTTCAAACTCACCAATGGCCTTCTTTAGAGTCTCGAAGGTGATCTCTTCAGCCAGAGCTGACTAAAAAAATGTCATATTTGCAGTGAGTCAGACATTTACACTGAACAATGACATTTATATTCTGCATTTAGTCTGTTCTGAGTAAAAGATAAGATAAGAATAAAGTTATAAATCTGAAAAAAAAATTTATAGAGGTGTAAATATTTTAAAACCTCTAATTATTTTAATGCATCTTATTTATTTTGTCATCTGCCCCTGACACAGAGAACTGAAGCCCAGACACTGCCAGAAACCTCCCTCAGGGGAAGATGGCATTCCTCTGAGTTAGGTAACAGGAGGTGTGCAAGAGACCAGAGACTCTGCTTAGAGCTTGTAAATATGTAAACTCAACTGGGCCATATTTTTATATTGTTGCTTGGAAGTAAAAAAGTGGTTACGATATGTTGTGTGTCTTTTCTCAGTTTAGGTCAGCAGTCCACTGTGATGGGCTAATCTCTAACTGGCAGCTGACAGCATCCAAAATCCACCCATTTTCTGCTCATTTAATCTAATTTCAAAATCTTTGGATGAACAAAGTTACATTCACAGAACACAGTGCTCCCTGCAGAAAGTAAAAGAGGCAGAAACTCAATATCTCTAAATGTTTTTGTAACTATAAATGAGCAAATGGCTGTGGTTTGAGTCGATCAGTTTTTCAGTATGTTACAAAAGCAGATATTGATTTTTATTTACTCTAAAAGCACTGCTCTGTTAACTACTAAAGATAAATCCACAGAGAGGCACTTCTGAAAGTAATAGATCCATTCTGATCAAGCTCAGTTTGTTCACATATGTCCATAAACACATGCACTTACCTGTGATTAATTGTGATTAACTGAGATTATCTACACTGGGTGATGTGATTAATCACCCATAGTTTAAAAATAAAATCAGTAGACACCTCTAAAATAGAAATAAAATTAACAAAAACACAAAAGTATTGGTGCAATAAAATTCACTGAAGATAGACTTACAGAATAAGATTAAGTGTGTGTGTGTATTTACTTGGTCAGGTAAGCTGTTGGACAAAATGTCCACCTGGAGCGAGATAGTGTCCACAAAACTCTTCCTCCGAGTCAGACGGTCTTCATCTGTGGATGAAAAGTAAAGATGACATCATTTGTGAACAAGACTGGGCACTGATTTTGACACACAGTGAACCGATATCTTCACTTTGATTTATGTGATATCAGAGCTGGGAGAGTGTTAGGTTTGTGTGCAGAATGAGAAGTAACTGCTAATAATATGGTCAACTTAAATGAGACATATGCTCTATGGACAACACTCTAAAACAATGACTGTAGACAAACTCACCAGGCCATGGATCCGAACGAGGGCAACACAATTACAGCACAATTAATATCTTTTAGTTTTATTACAGAGCACAGAAATGCTTCATCACACAATCTACGTCTAAGAGATCAGCAGACTGCAAGGAGCTAGAGGCTTTACAGCTGAAATAGGGTGCCACAGTTAATGCTCCCTGTAAACAGCCTATAAAGCTGGTGTTCATGTTTCATATTCCTATTAATCCTAATCAGCTGTAGAGGGGAACTCATTTCCTACACTCCTCCAAAAGTTATGGCAGTTTCTACAGAGGTGGAGTCTAGAGGAGCAGCAGCAGAGACTCTATTCCCGATTACAGCTCAGTGGAAAACATCACAATGATTCAGAAACTGTAATTTTATGGTAAAGTATTACATAGTGTCCCTTTAATATCTGACAAAATCTGCTGGAGAGATGGTGGACAGTTTAAGTGGAGATCTGAATGAAGTCTCACACTGAGCTCATATTAGTGAGATCTTGAAGGCTGCTACAGGAGACACTTGGCCACTGTCGCTATGGTCAATACAGAGTGATTGCTAGGCAACAAAGGCTTCAGGTAACTAAGGGGCTGCTTGTATCAGATACTATAATAGCACTATAAAAACTATAAATGTGCTCACACACACACACACACTTTCTCCACTACATATACCTCTAGACGTCTGTTTGCATCTGTGTACAATCTTCCCTACTGTATAAAGCACTACATTGAGTTTCGACACACACACACACACACATACAAAGAAAGAACAGAAGACAGAGAGCTTAAAACACGACAAAGAATTTAAACAATAATCTGTTTGTGTGTGTGTGTGTGTGTGTGTGTGTACCTGTAACTTGTGGTACGTATAGTACTGTGAGCCTCTCCGTGTTGTACCCTGTTCCAGAGAGAGCTTCAGCGAGATCAGACGTCTGGAAATAGATCCCACTTTCCTCATGGTCCAGAGAGTCTGGAAAACTGAAAACACACACACACAAAATGAAGCACTATTTATAACATTAATTTCTGTAACCATTAATTAATCACAATCCCCTCATTGATTTAACTTGACCCCAGAGGGTTTTAATGTGAAGCTCCATCAGTTTGTAGGCGTAGTTCTAGAAAAAATGCACCGGAGCTTTATTTGTTTATGAAATTATGGAAACATTTATAATTCATGTTCAGACATGTACACACATACTCGCATTCATTCACACATCTCCCTGCATACTCACACACACTTCTCTCGGAAGACGTGATCAGGAAGCAGGTAGGGAGCGTCCATATTCCTCAGATCTATCACCTACAGAGAGGAGAAGGGACGTCAGCTGGCTTTGATTTGTGTTTATGGTTCTCACTCGTGTACAATTACAGACACTCTGTCATTCAGTAGTCTGTCCAGACAACAACGACGAGCCCTGGTTCGAAGCCCTCTACAGAGTCTAAATCTAAAAGGAAATAAACAGCACGTTCCTAGTTGAAGTTGAAGTCAAGTTGGAATCCAAACAGAACTTGTTTATGTTGCATGTTAATACTGAGGGAATAAACAGAGTCTAATCCTGCAGACTCGGCATCAGATTTGGAGAAAACTGTATTTCTCACCCATGTCAACTCGACTCTTTTGCTCTTCCACTGCCCAAATCAGGCCCTGGTCCTGGAACCGGGTTCTTGTTAAGTCTCTGTGTGCTTACGGTTCCAGCCGAGCCGAGAAGGTACTAAATGTGAGGTGTAAACCCTGCAGAGTTCTGATTGGCCGGAGACCTGTCAATCACCACGAAACACAGAGCTCCAGCACAAACTCACCGCTTGTAAAATCTTTGAAGTTACAGCAGCTTTCACATTCGTTTTTAATCCAACTCTCAGCAGCAGCTCGTAACATTCCCCCGAGGGGTTTTTGAAGAAGTTCAAACGCTCCTTGGGTCGGTGTTTTAGGAAAATCTCCAACGAAAGTGTGACATGTGACAAGGAAAACTGCTCTGTGAGAACTGGGGGCGGAGCCGTGTTCAGTACAAACGAGTAAACAGCACCTGACTTTACCGCCGTGTTGTTGTGGTTTTCATAGTCCGTGAGAGTGGAAAAATGACACGCTAAAAGCGAGTCGAGTCAAACCCATGCAGTGTAAAAGCCCCATTAGAAAGCCCACAAACACTGACTGTGGGATCTTGTTTCAGTGAATGTGCACATACAACAAAAAAAGTATTCTCATATTTTTTCATAATACGAAAATCAGCAACTCCTTCAATAACCACATCACTGAATCTTCTCACATTTGACAAGGTACTGAGTCAAACTCAATTCTAACATGAAAACAGAACGCTTCAAAAACCAAATCAACCCGTCTCTGACTGATCTCAGACTAAATCGGCTAAATGATGCACAAACACAGAGGTCTGTTTCATAGAAAGAGTCATTTACAACATCGTTTACTTTAATAATAATTATAGAAAAGCACAATACACAGAAAATCATGCAAAAACATGCAAAATGACTAAAAGGGCCCATGTATTTACATGTAATTGTAAAGTAATAAATAATATCAATGTCTGTGTGTGTGTGTACCTTGCTGACATGCTGACAGAAAGCCGGGATGGCGATCATTTGGCTCAGAAAGTTGAAGTAAGCAGCCACTAGTGCCATGATTCCACATCGAATAAACATCGGCATGTTCTCCTCATTGGCCAAAGCCATGTCCTGCAGCCAATCACAGCAACAGAGCCAGAGAAGTGATTTACATATTGTCACTGTCCAATTAAAAACATGCATCATCAGGAGTGTGTTCCTCACTGCTGCAGTAACAGTCTCTTCTCTTCGTTTGTTGGCCTTACAGCACATCAACGTTTGAGAAAAGCAGCTGATTTTACTCGTTATTAGGGACGTCTATAAACTTTTAGAATTATTGTGAGTTACAAGTCAACCCTAGTGTGAAGATCATCGTAGCAGGGAGAGAGAGTGTTCAGTGTGATGCTCACTTTTGGAAAAGCCGGCCCAGGTGTGTACAGGTGTGTGTTTACCTGAAGGGCGAGAGAGACGCGGATGAGGTCTATCACCACCTCCTCGTTGGCAAGTTCTATGGTGAGAAGAGCCAAAGCTGTGAAGAGAAGCTCAAAGTTCTTCTGGACGTTATCCTCCTCTTTACAGCCAAGATATATGTGTCTGTACAACAGCTGACCATGCTGCAGAGAGAGAGAGAGAGAGAGAGAGAGAGAGAGAGAGAGAGAGAAAGAGAGAGAAAGAGAGAGAGAGAGAGAGAGAGAGAAAGAGAGAGAAAGAGAGAGAGAGAGAAAAAGTTTTCATCAGAATTCTAGAACTTTGTTTCCATAGCAGCATTGGAGAGGAAGAATGAGCCAGAGTGTGTGTGTGCGTGTGTGTGTGAGAGAGAGAGAGAGAGAGAGAGAGAGAGAGAAAAAGAGAGAGAGAGGGAGTGTGTGTGTGTGTGTGTGTTTACCTTCTTCATGAAAAGGACGTCTTGTTTGGAAATCTTCTCTCTCTTTATCTTCAGTGCGGCTACATTAGGAATAATTCTGGATAAAAACAAGGACAGTGCCACTATAACCTTTTTTTCCCCCATTTTCGGACCTAATCTGAAAACACTAGCTTCACTTTACATTTACTGATTAATGAACGGCGGTAACACTCCATACACTAGATGTAGGAACATGGCTATGAGGATTTGATGGCATTCTGTCATTATAATGCACAGAAGTTATGTAAAATTCATTCATTCATTCATTATCTGTAACCGCTTATCCAGTTCAATTGGGCGCAAGGCGGGAATACACCCTGGAGGGGACGCCAGTCCTTCAAAGGGCAACACAGACACACACACATTCACTCACACACTCACACCTACGGACAATTTTGAGTCACCAATCCACCTACCAACATGTGTTTTTGGACTGTGGGAGGAAACCCACACGGACACAGAGAGAACACACCACACTCCTCACAGACAGTCACCCGGAGCGGCAATCGAACCCACAACCTCCAGGCCCCTGGAGCTGTGTGACTACGACACTACCTGCTGCGCCACCGTGCCGCCCGTTATGTAAAATCCATTTTAAAAATAACAAAAATCGTTTTCCACATCCACTCTCCTGAAAATTCACAGTTTGGAAATTTAAAAAGTTTTGATCCGACATCAAAGACACGTGAGCACACAGATGAACAGAATTACAGGAAGACGTACCGGATGCCGCGGAGTTTGGCGCGGTTGTCATGGCGATCAATGATGTTGTGCAGGATCTCGAGGACGAGCTGCCGGAGCTCACTGTCCTCCATCAGAGAGATGGAGCAGAGCGGCTCCAAAAATGTTGCCGGCAAACCTGCACTCATCGTCTTAGACTTGAAGCCAGATGTCACCTGTGGACACACACACACAAACACACACACACACACACACACACACGACAAATCCAAATGTTTGTAGACACCAAGAATATAGATAGTATCAAGAAAATGAAGGGTATAAAGTAAAAGAAAGATCCAACAAAATTAAATATATAATTGAAATTCTCATTCACTTTATGTCCAAAAGTTTTAGACACCTCTTATAATGAGTGAACTATTTAAGGTGAAGACCAAAGCATTCTTTTGTGCACATACAGTGTGTTTAGTCTATAGAAAACAGTCAACTCTGGAGCAGCTGCTCATGAGCCTAAGGTGATATAACAATGTAAAGCCCTCCAGCATTTGATTCTTAAGCAGAGGAACTGTGTTCTCTGGAGCGCCTCTGGGACAAGCTGAAGCGTTTGTGATCCAGAGCGAAAATCCGTACCGCACATCACTAACCTTTATGTGGCCGAATGCCATCAAACCGTCACAGCAAAAAGAAAATAATCCCTGATGAGTTCTAATGAAACACCGGCTCCCCAGGTGTCCACAAACTCGTTACTAACTGTTGTGCTGATTAGCCCGTTCTTAATTATTAACCTTTTCCTTTTTAGATGATAAGCCATTCAGTAACACACAAACACACACACACACACTGTAAATACACACTATGACATGTCAATACAGAGAGGAGAAAAAATAAAAGCAGAATGATCTGTAATCACTCCGTAACTAATCTCCAGAGCAGGACATGCAAATGAGGCTTGGTTGGCAGAAAACAATTAACATGCCTCGTCTCCATGGCGACTGACGACTAAATCAGGGCACCTAAACGAGCTAATTACTGTTCCTCCAGTTCTTTAAGCAGAGCTTCATTACTGACTGTTTAAGGCGGTAGGCATCAAAGCAGAACTGCAAAAACACAATTACAGAAATAAACAATGGGAGAAACACACTTTTTTCCCCCCACACACAATGTGCAGCAGAAGTATTCTCTAAACATATCCATAAATACTATTAGACTAGGATTAACCCTTCCCTAACCCTACTAACCCTTGCCTTACCCTTACTCTAACCCAATCTAACCTTGACTTCATGGCATGGTATAAGGATTATTTTTTTCTTTCTTAGGGTGCAACAGGCAGTGTCTCTGTCACAGCTGCAGGGTCCTGGAGGTTGTGGGTTCGTGTCCTGCTCCAGGTGACTGTCTGTGAGGAGTGTGGTGTGTTCTCTCTGTGTCTGTGTGGGTTTCCTCCGGGTGACTGTCTGTGAAGAGTGTGGTGTGTTCTCCCTGTGTCTGCGTGGGTTTCCTCCGGGTGACTGTCTGTGAGGAGTGTGGTGTGTTCTCCCTGTGTCTGCGTGGGTTTCCTCCGGGTGACTGTCTGTGAGGAGTGTGGTGTGTTCTCTCTGTGTCTGCGTGGGTTTCCTCTGGGTGACTGTCTATGAGGAGTGTGGTGTGTTCTCCCTGTGTCTGTGTAGGTGTGAGTCAATGTGTGAGTGTGTGTCGCCCTGTGACAGAATAGAGCCCCCTCCAGGGTGTGTTCTCGCCTTGTACCCAGTGATTCCGGGTAGGCTCCGGACCCACTGCCGCCCTGAACTGTTTCCAAATTATGTCCAAAAATCATATAATTACAATTTAGAAATTAATATACAATACTTTGTAATGTTCGAAAATGTCATTTTAACCTTAAACTCAAATAGAATCTGTCAAGATGCTCCTGGAAAGTTGGAAAAACAACCCACACACACACAAACTGGTGAGTATGTGGCACTCTAGCTTGTTAACTGACAGGTTTTTGCTCTTCAGACTGAGACCCAGCTGCAGCTGCAACACACACACACACACACACACACACACACACACACACACACACACACACACACACACACACAGGGCGGGTGGCTATAATGTCAGAGATTCAATGCCAGCAGTCCACAACTGCGTCTCTTTCGTCTCCCCAAGTCCAGACACACAATCAGAGGACCAAGCAGACATTACAAGCCAATCTCAGAGCTAAGCCGTCACACCTATAACAGCATAATTAATGTATGGCATATACGTGATGCATCAATCCCAGCGCTTAAATCAGCAGTAAAGAGAGAGACATAGAGCAAGAGGGAGAGAGACATATAGAAAGAGAAGTAAGTGAAGCATTCATACCATAATCAGAGAACTGAGGAGCATCATCTGAATCCGCTTAGTTCCCTGGTGTCTGAGAGAGAGAAGAGACAGAGGAAAAAGAAGGGAAGGAAAACACACAGATAGAGAGAGAGAGAGAAAGAAAAGTGAAACAAAAGCAACAAAGAGAGGAAATGAAATGGACCAAATAGAAAGCAAGAGAAAAGAAAAACAGAAAGAGAGAAGAGTAAAGAAAGGTGCAGAAAAGAGAGAGAGATAGAATGAGTGGTAAATACGCAATGACACTTGCAAATTCACTTTAAATATTAATTTAAAAGAAAACTCTGAAAGGAAACCACCCCATACCCAATTTTGACTGTGTCCAGCGTGTGGCATGGGGTTCCGTAAACGGGAACCTTCCCCATAATAAACATCATCACTTCAGCACGCTGATAATCTGGGAGATTCCCTCCAAAGAACCCTGTAAAGACACAGACACACACACACAGACACACAGACACACAGACACACAGACACACACACAAAGAAAAACACAACCTGAGCATAAAATCATTAGAGGCAGCTTCTCAAAAAGATTTCAATAAATATCCTAAAACCAATCAATCCTGATTTGTTCACAGGTCTGATCTACACTGGTGTTAAATGTCAGGGTTCAAAGTAAACGTGTTTGGCTGATTGCTTAATTGATAAATTGATGAACTAACCAATGGTCTGGATGATGGCGTTTTGGACGATCCGCTCCTCGTTTTCTTTTCCACGATTAGATGAAAGGCTTGTGCCAGAATTCCTCCGGGAACCTTCACCGAGCTCAAAATCCACACTCATCCGCAGGTGCTTCAGCAGCGTGTCAAATACCTCCAAAACAGTGGGGCCTAAATACACACACACACACACACACACACAAACAGACATTTAACACCTGGAACTGCTGCTATCATAATAAAACCTCATATGCCCAAAATGGTAACGTTACAGGAGATGGATATTCCTAAGATCTCCCAAAAGTGGAGCTGAAGATAAAAACCAGGACCTAAACCCACCACTGCCCTCTCCCTAAACCTGAGCCCAGAAAACAAATCCACTGCCCTCTGTGTCCATTCCTCCACTGGGTGAAGAACAACTCGAAACTATGGGTCTGAAAGGACACGGAGGCAGAAAGACACCCACACAGAGAAAAGGAAACTGACACAAAAGAAAAACTTATGCAGATAAAGCACAGAGCTGAGCAAGAGAAATGGAGAATAACTGTTAAAATAATGTCATTTTAATAAACACTTTCTTGACATGTTACCAATTTGGAGATACGAGGCTTTGGTCAGATGTCACTCGGACTAAAGGAAAGTGGCTTAATCTAGGTGTAGTTACTATGCTGCACAGCTAGGTGGAGACATTGGCAACTACAGAGAAAACAGAGCTATCTTCAACCAAATGTATTTTGTCCAAATCGGGACGCTTTGTGACCTCCAGTCTACCGTGGCACATTGAGGCCATTAACTGTCAACGTTCAGCTGAGATGTTTCCAAAAATGTATAAAATGTCGTCACTTACATTTAAAGAATCATGACGCAGATTCCCAAAAGCTTTAAAGTAAACTGAAGAGAGGATGTTTACTGTTTTGCTCACTCCACCACTGAAAGGTTGGTTGGTGGTTCAGAACTTGGGGTCTGCACTTTAAACACTGCATGTTCAAATAGATGTAGACAGTAGGGGTAGGCGATAAGGCCCTAAAATAACACCATGATATTTCAGGGTATTTTGGTGATAACGATATTCTTGCCGATATGAAGAAGAACAAATTACTGCAACAAAATTTATATGTTTATTAAATTTAATATATTTAATATATTTAACATATATTTTACTACAAATGTAACAGTTTCAAGAATTCAGAAGCGGTGACCAAAATAAATCTGTAAACATTTGCTTACTTTGAAAAAAAAAAATGTAGCGTATAAATCTACCACACAGCCGTTCATTTTTGTTGCAGTAATCTGTTCTTGAAGTTAATAAAAGTATTTTTCAGTGTTTGTTCGTAATGCCAAGAACATCGTTATCACCAAAATAGCCTGATTAATAACCTTCAGTTCAGGAGAAATGTTGGATTAGCAGGGCTTCCACATATTTTTAGCCGTGTAGTGCACGCTACAAAAAGGATATGGAACTGTGTCTGCATGAATATGAATGAGACAAAAGCTTCGGAAACATTTTATCAGAGAAATAAAAGAACGCCATTATCGCTAACCTTTGAGACGAGAAATTCAATAATAAATCACAGGCCCCCTATTGGGTTACACACACACACACACATACACACACTTACACACACAAAATAGGGTCATGAGTTGTTCAATTTACCTCTTCAAAGCTGAGAAATAAAGGCCTTGGGAGACAAAGCTCTCATTGTTTTCCCCTTCATTTTATTTAAATACAGGCCTTTGATCTTGGTAATTAGCACCGCGCTACACCAGACAAAACAATTCAAACATTTTCTGGACAAAAAGCATCGACGCCACTTTTGCTCTAATGATTACAGAGCGGGGAAAAGAAGGCAGAACCTTGAACTAATCAAACAGCAAATCAATACAAAGCACAAACTGAAATCGACACTTACATAATCTCAAAAAAACAGGCTGGAGGTTTCAGCTCGGCTGGGATTGGATTTTATCAATGTGACAAAACTCTAGTCTGCGATACGTTCAATGGGCCTAAACATTGCAAGGGGTTTGCATTTGGACAGGACTAAAATCACCAGGGTAGTTTTGCGTTTGGTGTAAATCATGGAGATATGTATTTAGTTGACAACAAAGTCAAAAGTATAGGACAGTGTTTGGTAAAAAACTTCGAGGTGTGTTTCCAGACAGGACTAAAATCACAAGAGTAGCTCCAGTGACAGTAATTCAGCTTGAAATGTCCTGAAACCTTTTAAAAATTACTTTACATTTATTCATTTAATGTTTATTTACTTTAAAAACAAACTGACATCTGCCTGGAGAAGCAAGGAGGTGTGTATTTAGATGGGAAGAAAATCACAGAGGAGCAACTAACTGTTGAAAAGGAAACTAATTTAGAACCCAATTAAACGTAATCCGATCCCAGCAGAGCTAACAATGTTTCAACTGTGGAACCTACCCAACCACAGACTGGGTGGAGAACATGGAGGATTGACAAATGTGTAACTATTCTGACTTTTAGGAGCTGTTAGACCTGAGAGACAAATGTGGAGAGAGAACAAGAAAAAGAGAAAAGAGAGAGAGAGAAAGGAAGGGTGCAGAGAAATTGATAAAAAGGATGAGAGGCAAAGAAACAGACACAAACATAAAATGAAAGCAAGAAAGAAGAAAAGAAAGAGAAAAGAGAAAAAAAGAAAGAATAAAGACAAAGAAAACAAAAGAACATTCAGCAGCAGAGAGAGTTTAAAAAAGTTATTTTTAAAATGTCTATTTTATAATGTGCAATTATTTGTCATTTTACAACGTACAAGTACGTGTCTTCTGCATTTAACCCCTCCAGCCGTGGATTGAGGTGGAGCACAGTCCTGTTCCTTCACTCCCACAGCCCCCAATTTTCCTGCCACTTGTGAGAATCGAACCAACGACCTTTCAGTCCACGGCTGCCCATTTATTTATGATTATGATTAGGAAAAACACCCACAAACAATAAAGCAATCACACACTCGGACCACACACACGCTAACAGACATACACAGACGCACTTACCGACCGAGCCCTTGGCTGCTATGGCGACCGTCTCCAATAGCACCTGCACGATACCTGCTCGAACACGAGGTGTGTTTTTACTGTGAGTGTCCAAGTGATTTAACACCTGCTGGATCACATGGTGAGAATGTTGGGCCTGGAACATACACACAGACATACTCCTTTACATTCCCTCTCAGAACACATACACAGTTCTACATAGTGCCTTAAATGTCCAAATATCTGTAGACACGCCTCATGACAAGCAGCTTCTCATGAGGTGGTCTTCATGCTCAGTGCCAAGAGAGTGGTATAAAGGCTGCAGAATGTGACTGTGGAGCAGTGGAACTGTGTTCTCAGGAGAGACAGAGTGGTGTTAGCAAGGAGTCCTCCAACACCAAGCTTGCAACTGAATGCCAGCAAAACCTCACAGATAAACTGCCAATAAATGAATGTAACACGACATCACCCTCCAACAACAGCCTCTGGGCTTTGTCAATATTGATATTTTTAAACTGAATTAAGTTTACAAAAACATTACAAAATTCCAACAGCAACCTCTAATGACCATCAGTCAGTGACAGACACTGTAAATAATGTGCACTGAAATGTGTTTAAAAATCATATCGTTGTTATAGAAACACTTTATATTGCAATATTTATTGTGGTATTGAATTATTGTCCAGCCTTAGATGTAGTATTCCTCTCTCTCTCTCTCTCTCTCTCTCTCTCTCTCTCTCTCTCAAACCCCTTTAAACACCTTTTGTAAATGTGAATCGATTCTCTCTTATCTTTAATAGGAGCTGCTGAACACCTGGGATCAGCTAACAAGAAAATCAAAGGAAAGAGGAGGAGGAGTAAAAAAAAAAAAAAGAGAGAGAGAGAGAGAGAGAGAGAGAGAGAGAGAGAGAGAGAGAGAGAGAGAGAGAGAGTGTCTTGCCTGTATTGAGTACATTATGATTCTGAAGCAGGACACTGCAAATTCATTTGGATCCCAGAGACGATGATTATCCAGATGTCTGAGAAAGAGAGAGAGAGAGAGAAACAATTATTACAAACAAAAATACTACCAAATGAAAAATCTACTATATATTTAAAATATGTATCTGTTGTTTTGAGGTCCTCTGGCCATATGGGAATTTATAAGCTTATTTTATTTCATTTCATTTGTATATATTTGCATGACCTTTAGCATTGACTGAGCTTCATCCTTTCACTCTCAATATTAAGCTGATATTTTAGAAGATTTCTGCTTCATTTTCACATTAAAAAGGTAGCTCTGTGTCCAAATCTTAGAAGCTTCCAAACTGTGATGACAGCAATAAGTATTATTTAACTACTTTTAAAATAAAATGTTTTAAAATGAGACCATTGTGCAAGAAATGAACACAATAGAAATTAGACAAATTAAAACTGTCTGACCTTATTTTAGCCTCTAAACCACTAGGTGCTTTTTCACTCTAGTTTTATTTCCCCTGTTAGAACTACATTTCCCACAAGCCCCTCTTCTCTTCTCTTACTCCACTTTATTGTCATCCTTATCTCCTCCTTTCCTTTTTTTGCTACCATCCTCTCATTTCGTTCTCCTTTTCTCTTCCCTCGCTCCTGACTGTCGCCATGGTGACGTCAATCTCTCTCACTCTCTCCATCCCCCACCCCTCCTTTAGTCTGAGCTATTTTTAGAATGCCTGGAAGTGCCTCCACAATCTCCTCTCCTTCTAAAGCTCTCCCTCACATACACACACACACACCATCAGCTTTATTTCACATCAGAGACACAGATCTCTCCCCTGAAGCTTAAACCCATTTTCTTTGCATACACTTAAAAAAAACATCCACACACTCTCAAACACACACACACAGACACACACTTCAGCCAGACTACAATTAAAGCCTTTTCACATGCAGAAAATGTGAAGATGTTAACTAATCAACACACACAGACAGCATAAAATAAGGTAGGAATATTACTTTTCAATGTGTGTGTGTGTATGTGTGATAAAACACCTGAAAACGAAGCTTTGATATTACCCTCTCACACTCCAGCTCGTCCCTAATTGGCCGCTGACCGAGACGAGACAAAAGCGTCTCATTAGTGAGCCCCGAGAGCACAAACACAGTGCATTAGTCTCAGCTGTTTGTGTGTGTGTGTGTGTCAAAGTTGAGCGCTAACAAAGCCCAAAGAGGATAGAGTCAGCTAGGACGGACACACACACACCAGTATACATTTGATCTATAATCTTAAACCAATACAATCTTATCTATATTGTTCTGCCCCATTTTTAGTCATTGGCGAGTAAAGACACTGGTGCTCAACAGGTTTAGAAGGGAACACTAAGGCCCCGTCCACAAGGATAAATTTTTATTTAAAAGCTGACTTATTATTTTTGACAATATTCCCATCCAGAGGAATACGAAAACGGCTGCATTCTCACGCCAGTCCAGTAGAACCTCTTACAGAGAGAAATCAAAACACCACGAAGCCTGAGAGAAACACTGAGGTTTAATTCTGAATCACTCCATCCTCCCTCTGTAGTGCACTACACACTTCCTGAAACGACTGAATCTAGATCTTAACACTGCAGTATATATTTCTAACACACATCATTTCTATTTATTCATCTGTGTGAATCTGAACTCTAGTGCTGTCTGTGTGTGTACAGTGTAGTTTATGACTGATGTAGTTCACTGTAGAGGAAGTGAGGAGCTGTGTGTGTACAGTGTAGTTTATGACTGATGTAGTTCACTGTAGAGGGAGAGAGGAGCTGTGTGTGTACAGTGTAGTTTATGACTGATGTAGTTCACTGTAGAGGGAGAGAGGAGCTGTGTGTGTACAGTGTAGTTTATGACTGATGTAGTTCACTGTAGAGGGAGAGAGGAGCTGTGTGTGTACAGTGTAGTTTATGACTGATGTAGTTCACTGTAGAGGGAGAGAGGAGCTGTGTGTGTACAGTGTAGTTTATGACTGATGTAGTTCACTGTAGAGGGAGAGAGGAGCTGTGTGTGTACAGTGTAGTTTATGACTGATGTAGTTCACTGTAGAGGAAGTGAGGAGCTGTGTGTGTACAGTGTAGTTTATGACTGATGTAGTTCACTGTAGAGGGAGAGAGGAGCTGTGTGTGTACAGTGTAGTTTATGACTGATGCAGTTCACTGTAGAGGGAGAGAGGAGCTGTGTGTGTACAGTGTAGTTTATGACTGATGTAGTTCACTGTAGAGGGAGCGAGGAGCTGTGTGTGTACAGTGTAGTTTATGACTGATGTAGTTCACCGTAGAGGGAGGGAGGAGCTGTGTGTGTACAGTGTAGTTTATGACTGATGTAGTTCACCGTAGAGGGAGGGAGGAGCTGTGTGTGTACAGTGTAGTTTATGACTGATGTAGTTCAGCGTAGAGGAAGGGAGGAGCTGTGTGTGTACAGTGTAGTTTATGACTGATGTAGTTCAGCGTAGAGGGAGGGAGGAGCTGTGTGTGTACAGTGTAGTTTATGACTGATGTAGTTCAGCGTAGAGGGAGGGAGGAGCTGTGTGTGTACAGTGTAGTTTATGACTGATGTAGTTCAGTGTAGAGGGAGGGAGGAGCTGTGTGTGTACAGTGTAGTTTGTGACTGATGTAGTTCACTGTAGAGGGAGGGAGGAGCTGTGTGTGTACAGTGTAGTTTGTGACTGATGTAGTTCACTGTAGAGAGAGTGAGGAGCTGTGTGTGTACAGTGTAGTTTGTGACTGATGTAGTTCACTGTAGAGGGAGCGAGGAGCTGTGTGTGTACAGTGTAGTTTATGACTGATGTAGTTCACTGTAGAGGGAGCGAGGAGCTGTGTGTGTACAGTGTAGTTTATGACTGATGTAGTTCACTGTAGAGGGAGGGAGGAGCTGTGTGTGTACAGTGTAGTTCACTGTAGACGGAGCGAGGAGCTGTGTACAGTGTAGTTTATGACTGATGTAGTTCACTGTAGAGGGAGAGAGGAGCTGTGTGTGTACAGTGTAGTTTATGACTGATGTAGTTCACTGTAGAGGGAGAGAGGAGCTGTGTGTGTACAGTGTAGTTTATGACTGATGTAGTTCACTGTAGAGGGAGAGAGGAGCTGTGTGTGTACAGTGTAGTTTATGACTGATGTAGTTCACTGTAGAGGGAGAGAGGAGCTGTGTGTGTACAGTGTAGTTTATGACTGATGTAGTTCACTGTAGAGGAAGTGAGGAGCTGTGTGTGTACAGTGTAGTTTATGACTGATGTAGTTCACTGTAGAGGGAGAGAGGAGCTGTGTGTGTACAGTGTAGTTTATGACTGATGCAGTTCACTGTAGAGGGAGAGAGGAGCTGTGTGTGTACAGTGTAGTTTATGACTGATGTAGTTCACTGTAGAGGGAGCGAGGAGCTGTGTGTGTACAGTGTAGTTTATGACTGATGTAGTTCACCGTAGAGGGAGCGAGGAGCTGTGTGTGTACAGTGTAGTTTATGACTGATGTAGTTCACCGTAGAGGGAGGGAGGAGCTGTGTGTGTACAGTGTAGTTTATGACTGATGTAGTTCACCGTAGAGGGAGGGAGGAGCTGTGTGTGTACAGTGTAGTTTATGACTGATGTAGTTCAGCGTAGAGGAAGGGAGGAGCTGTGTGTGTACAGTGTAGTTTATGACTGATGTAGTTCAGCGTAGAGGAAGGGAGGAGCTGTGTGTGTACAGTGTAGTTTATGACTGATGTAGTTCAGCGTAGAGGGAGGGAGGAGCTGTGTGTGTACAGTGTAGTTTATGACTGATGTAGTTCAGTGTAGAGGGAGGGAGGAGCTGTGTGTGTACAGTGTAGTTTGTGACTGATGTAGTTCACTGTAGAGGGAGGGAGGAGCTGTGTGTGTACAGTGTAGTTTGTGACTGATGTAGTTCACTGTAGAGAGAGTGAGGAGCTGTGTGTGTACAGTGTAGTTTGTGACTGATGTAGTTCACTGTAGAGGGAGCGAGGAGCTGTGTGTGTACAGTGTAGTTTATGACTGATGTAGTTCACTGTAGAGGGAGCGAGGAGCTGTGTGTGTACAGTGTAGTTTATGACTGATGTAGTTCACTGTAGAGGGAGGGAGGAGCTGTGTGTGTACAGTGTAGTTCACTGTAGACGGAGCGAGGAGCTGTGTACAGTGTAGTTTATGACTGATGTAGTTCACTGTAGAGGGAGGGAGGAGCTGTGTGTGTACAGTGTAGTTTGTGACTGATGAAGTTCACTGTAGAGGGAGCGAGGAGCTGTGTGTGTACAGTGTAGTTTGTGACTGATGTAGTTCACTGTAGAGAGAGTGAGGAGCTGTGTGTGTACAGTGTAGTTTGTGACTGATGTAGTTCACTGTAGAGGGAGCGAGGAGCTGTGTGTGTACAGTGTAGTTTATGACTGATGTAGTTCACTGTAGAGGGAGTGAGGAGCTGTGTGTGTACAGTGTAGTTTATGACTGATGTAGTTCACTGTAGAGGGAGTGAGGAGCTGTGTGTGTACAGTGTAGTTTATGACTGATGTAGTTCAGTGTAAAGGGAGCGAGGAGCTGTGTGTGTACAGTGTAATTTATGACTGATGTAGTTCACTGTAGAGGGAGTGAGGAGCTGTGTGTGTACAGTGTAGTTTATGACTGATGTAGTTCACTGTAGAGGGAGTGAGGAGCTGTGTGTGTACAGTGTAGTTTATGACTGATGTAGTTCAGTGTAAAGGGAGCGAGGAGCTGTGTGTGTACAGTGTAGTTTATGACTGATGTAGTTCACTGTAGAGGGAGTGAGGAGCTGTGTGTGTACAGTGTAGTTTATGACTGATGTAGTTCAGTGTAAAGGGAGCGAGGAGCTGTGTGTGTACAGTGTAATTTATGACTGATGTAGTTCACTGTAGAGGGAGTGAGGAGCTGTGTGTGTACAGTGTAGTTTATGACTGATGTAGTTCACTGTAGAGGGAGTGAGGAGCTGTGTGTGTACAGTGTAGTTTATGACTGATGTAGTTCACTGTAGAGGGAGTGAGGAGCTGTGTGTGTACAGTGTAGTTTATGACTGATGTAGTTCACTGTAGAGGGAGTGAGGAGCTGTGTGTGTACAGTGTAGTTTATGACTGATGTAGTTCACTGTAGAGGGAGTGAGGAGCTGTGTGTGTACAGTGTAGTTTATGACTGATGTAGTTCACTGTAGAGGGAGCGAGGAGCTGTGTGTGTACAGTGTAGTTTATGACTGATGTAGTTCACTGTAGAGGGAGTGAGGAGCTGTGTGTGTACAGTGTAGTTTATGACTGATGTAGTTCACTGTAGAGGGAGCGAGGAGCTGTGTGTGTACAGTGTAGTTTATGACTGATGTAGTTCACTGTAGAGGGAGTGAGGAGCTGTGTGTGTACAGTGTAGTTTATGACTGATGTAGTTCACCGTAGAGGGAGTGAGGAGCTGTGTGTGTACAGTGTAGTTTATGACTGATGTAGTTCACTGTAGAGGGAGCGAGGAGCTGTGTGTGTACAGTGTAGTTTATGACTGATGTAGTTCAGTGTAAAGGGAGCGAGGAGCTGTGTGTGTACAGTGTAGTTTATGACTGATGTAGTTCACTGTAGAGGGAGTGAGGAGCTGTGTGTGTACAGTGTAGTTTATGACTGATGTAGTTCAGTGTAAAGGGAGCGAGGAGCTGTGTGTGTACAGTGTAATTTATGACTGATGTAGTTCACTGTAGAGGGAGTGAGGAGCTGTGTGTGTACAGTGTAGTTTATGACTGATGTAGTTCACTGTAGAGGGAGTGAGGAGCTGTGTGTGTACAGTGTAGTTTATGACTGATGTAGTTCACTGTAGAGGGAGTGAGGAGCTGTGTGTGTACAGTGTAGTTTATGACTGATGTAGTTCACTGTAGAGGGAGTGAGGAGCTGTGTGTGTACAGTGTAGTTTATGACTGATGTAGTTCACTGTAGAGGGAGTGAGGAGCTGTGTGTGTACAGTGTAGTTTATGACTGATGTAGTTCACTGTAGAGGGAGCGAGGAGCTGTGTGTGTACAGTGTAGTTTATGACTGATGTAGTTCACTGTAGAGGGAGTGAGGAGCTGTGTGTGTACAGTGTAGTTTATGACTGATGTAGTTCACTGTAGAGGGAGCGAGGAGCTGTGTGTGTACAGTGTAGTTTATGACTGATGTAGTTCACTGTAGAGGGAGTGAGGAGCTGTGTGTGTACAGTGTAGTTTATGACTGATGTAGTTCACCGTAGAGGGAGTGAGGAGCTGTGTGTGTACAGTGTAGTTTATGACTGATGTAGTTCACTGTAGAGGGAGCGAGGAGCTGTGTGTGTACAGTGTAGTTTATGACTGATGTAGTTCAGTGTAAAGGGAGCGAGGAGCTGTGTGTGTACAGTGTAGTTTATGACTGATGTAGTTCACTGTAGAGGGAGTGAGGAGCTGTGTGTGTACAGTGTAGTTTATGACTGATGTAGTTCAGTGTAAAGGGAGCGAGGAGCTGTGTGAGTTTAAGACAGAGACAGACACACTGTGTTATGTCAGCGTTTCAGGAAATCTCCGTTTACCTTCGTCCACACGAGAACAGAGACAATAGGGTTTTTCAAAAATCTCTACCTTGGAGAGCATTTTTGAAAACCTCCATTTTCAGTGAGGTAAAACACTGCTTTTTTCATGTGGATGGGAGGCCAAAACGCAGACAAAACCCTTTGTTTTAAAATAAAAATGGATCCATGTGGATGGGGCCTAATACTGCATTTCATCAGAGCCCATGACCCAGAAACTAAACCCCTTCAATTGGGATTTGTACACTCAGGATAACATTCTCAGCTCCATTAAATCTTTAACACTTACAGTAAAATGCAGTGTTCTGAGAAGGTAAACACATAACTGTATTCTCCCACTTACAGATGCCTAGGGCATCTCTGGAGACTGAACACGGCATATATTTTAAAGGCTTTTCCACAGTATCTTTTAGACCTCTGCACCGTGACAACCCTACAGCGTTGTAAAGTACATTACTGCAAAGACGAAATGAAAGATGACGTGCTAAAAACCAAAGACTCCAGACACCAGCAGGCGATTCTGCTCCGGGTTCAATCCTTCAACCCAGAGAAAGCCACAGAGGGTGAAAAATCCTGCCATAAGCAGCCTGCCTGCTCCAGGAGATCACACAGCTGCTGCCTCTCAGAGACAAGCTGATAACACACACCAGAGAGTGTGTGTGTGTGTGTGTGAGAGAGAGATGGAGTAAGTGACTGAGATGTATTAAGAAAACAGAGCACCGAGGTCAAATCTCTGTCAAATCTTTAGCTTCTAGTCATTGTGTGTGTGTGCGTGTGTGTGTGTGTCAGTCGGAGTGGTGTCGAGTTGCTCATGTTTTCAGGACAAACGAGCATCATACATTGCATCTAAAATTGCTCACGAGTCACTTCTGTTCGTCTGGAGACTGCCTCCAGGTGCAGGTCTCAAAGTCATGCTTGATATATTCTTGGACTGAATCTCCAACCGCTCTGTAATCTTCCCCACCATCGAACTGAGAGCTCCTTGAGACACCAGCCGCCAGCCATGAGCCTCAGAATCAAGCTTGGAACTGGTTTCAGGGTTTAGATTGAGGACAACGCAATGACAGAGTGATACTGGTTGGGCAATAACACTTACCCAGTGCTAGAGTGCTGTTCACCTCGATATTTCACATTGTGTTTACATGTATATTTGTGCTGTTTTGCTCTCTCATACACTCGGTCGGAGGTTGGGCATGAGGCAGGGAGCTGATAGTGGCATGTAGTGCAAGATAGTACAGAGCACACCACACAATGACCAATACATTGATAACAGCGTTTCTATGAAGACAGAGCAGACTGTGACAGGTAAATACATGTTGCTCGAGGCTAATAGTTGTTTTTTCAAAGATGACATGAATCTTGCCAGAAAGTTTTGAGGTGTAAGTCAAAACGGACTTGGTTCTGAAGCAGAAATCCACAGCTGTGGTGTGGGAACATTGTGGCTTTGAGCTGAAAGAGCGAGGAGAAACAGCCGGTATGTCGAATTTGTTTAAAAATATTGGCAACAATCCTAAAAGCACATCTAAAATATTACCATCCACAGTTGGATTGGGACCTTCCCAAAAGTGCAATTAATTTTATTCATTGTCTGTACCCCTTATCTAGTTCAGGGTGGCGGTGGGTCCGGAGCCTACCTGGAATCACTGGACGCAAGGGGGGGAACACACCCTGGAGGGGGCGCCAGTCCTTCACAGGGCGACACACACTCACACATTCACACCTACGGACACTTTTGAGTCTCCAATCCACCTACCAATGTGTGTTTTTGGAGCGTGGGAGGAAACCGGAGCACCCGGAGGAAACCCACACAGACACAGAGAGAACACACCACACTCCTCACAGACAGTCACCCGGAGGAAACCCACACAGACACAGAGAGAACACGCCACACTCCTCATAGACAGTTACCCGGAGTGGGACTCGAACCCACAACCTCCAGGACCCTGGAGCTGTGACAGAGACACTACCTGTGGCTCCACTGTGCAATAATTTGTATATTGCTTGTGATTTTTTATTTAATTCTTTTGTTTATTCCAATGATTAAAAGTTATTTAAACTTAGTATTTATACTTATATTTATACTTATTACTTATAATTGTATCAGAGGAATTTGTCTTAATAAGACAACAATATCGTTCATCACGATTATTTCTGGGACAATATATCGTCCAAATTAATAGTTAATGTGCCAGGCGTACTAGTAGATGTAAATTCAGAGACCCCTTTATTACTGCACGGCTTGTGTTGTTCACTCTGTGGTGCTTTGTCAGTGGTCACTGGATGCTCCCCACAGGACGCTGTTAGCTGGATGTATTTGGTGGAAAACTCCAGCAGCGCTGCTGTGTCTGATCCTCTCATATTAGCACAACACACATTTCTGTGAATATTCAAGGGTTGAACTAATGGTGCAAACCTTGGTAAAAATGTTACAACATTCACATGTTTATGGTTCTGTAGAAATCCACCTCCTTTGTTACACAAGTTTTTGGGATCTTTTTTTCTGAACACTTTAGTGTGCACTTACACCAGAACAGGACGGACAGCATTGTTCATGTTCCCATAAGCTGCTCGACCAAGCAATTCCCGAAAACAGCTCTCAGCCAAAGCTGCCGGGTTCTCCTCTCCTCCTCCAGCCCTGAGAGAGAGAGAGAGAGAGAGAGAGAGAGAGAGAGAGACATAAAAACTTACAAACACAAACCCCGCACGGATCGATGAAAGTTGAAAAATTCATGAGATAGTGTTCTATATTAAACATGGTCAGTGCACACACACACACACACACACTACACCACACCACACCCACACATTCTGCTCACGTTCATCCTGAAAAGCAATTAACACACTTCGATGCCCTTCACCAGTGAAAATGCACAGCTACAGGAGCCAGAACATAATAATAATTACACACACAATTTCCTCTTCTTCGTGAGCATGTGCTCACGTGCAGCTTGGGCTTTTACACTCTGTGGTCTAAAGTATGTTTACATCTGCGCATCCCAATTTCTTTTCTTTGTCGATGGGCATTAATCAGGAGTTTGTTTCTCAGCACAATCCCTCCGTTTACCCTCTGTGTCTGACTCCGCCCACCTCCCCATCTCTCTGTATCATTTCCCTCCATCCCTTTTACCTGTATCTCTCTCATCCTCTCTCTCCATCGTCCACTTTGTCTCTTTCTGTTTCTCTCCATCCCCTAATTTCTCTTTCTAATTCCCTAATTTCTAATTCCCTTCTGTCGTCCTCTTACCCTCCCTTTATCTTAAAGTCTCTCTCCCCTGCTCCTTCTGTCTCTAGCCATCCTTCATTCTTCTCTGTATGTCTCTCTCTCTCTCTCTTTAAAACTCCCAATCTCCCTGCCCTCCTCGCTCCATCTTCCTTCTCTCTTCCCTGCCTCCCCACTTTGTCTTTTGTGATCTAATTCGTTCCACTGTTCCAGTCTGATCTGAACGTACACTGCGCAGTAAAATACAACACGACCCTGAGCTGTGAATCTGTGCTGAAGCTCAGTGAAATGAGACTCAGGGGATGGGATCAAGGAAGGGAGGGGGGAATTAAAGGAGGCTCTGGATGTTTTTGGCCAATGCTTTGAAAAGGTTTTTAAAAAAAATAAATAAAAAAAATAACACAATGATTAAACATCCACTTTTTGCAAAGAGCACAATAACTAACAATCTTTTTTCATTATCGGGTTTCACCTCCTGTGTTTCAGCCACCTGCTAAAACACCTGCTCTACTGCTGCAGTCACGTCTCTACTTTTCTTGGGAAGACTTTACAGAGGCTGATGGAACAAAGCTGTGAGAATTACACTGCATTCAGCCTCTGTGAGAGCATTAGTGAAGGCATACACTGATGTCCTCCTGAAGATACAGGATGGTGCTCCATCGCCCCTTAAACACAGAGTGTGTTCACATGCACTTAATCTGATTTTGTGCAGTTATCAGATTATTTTGTGAGTAATCCGATCAATGTGTTTACATCTTCCTTTTCACAGCTATCTCTGAGACGGAGAGGCCCCGTTTTAAACTAGCGCCTGTTCCTGGACGATGCCCCCTTTTTGCAAGCTTTACCTTCAACCTTCAACCTTTTGCAAGCTTTTACTACAACCCAGACAGTGTAGGGAGCTCAGATGCTGCAGTTCTAACTTTAAGGGTGGGTCAAACCAGGGTGCAGTGGTTAAAATGTACCCTTCAAAAGGAGATGACCCTTCAAAAGCTTGGTACGTCATCAGAACACAAATTAAAAAAAGAAGAGTGCTTCATTACCAGGCGACGAGCGCTGCTCTGTAGGAAGCTCAGCAGAGGACAGCTCTGGACTTTAGGTAAATTCAGGGCATCAAACACTTTTAGAAGTGTTCATTAATCATATAATCATTAAAATATATTATATCACCCACTCCTAACTCTTCTGTAACATGAAGCTTTAGAACTTCTATTTCCACCTTAAATGTTGGAGTAGCCTCAGGCATGAGAATAAAACCATTTAAGGTGGAACTGGAAATTAATTAGCTACCTATCAAGCCAGTATTATGCTTATGAAGATAAGTTCATGATTATATTAAAACTACATTAAACCTACATTATCGTAGTTTTTAAAGGGGAATATACTGACATTTGTGAGTTTATTTCCCAATAAGGTCTCAGACCCCCAGGCCCTAGGCAAAACAGACGTACAGTGGTAGGAACAAGGGGAGGAATGGGATCCTGGGAGACGTTAGAAATTAATGAACAAAATATAGGTCTCTTGAAAAAATAAGTTAGAAAAATCCTGTTCTAGACCTTACTTTAGTGTCCCATTTTTCCTACAGAGATTATAACCACTCAGTGGGAACCACTGACAATGCTAGGAGCTTTAAGCCACTCTGTTTGTATCTGTATCTATGCGTGCCTGTGTGTGTGTGTCTGTATACCTGTCCGTTTCTTCGTTGTCCTGCATGTTAAACAGCATTGAGGGGATGAGTTTGTCCATGTGCTGAGGCTCCCAGATAATGGCCTGAAGTTCATCATTTACAGTCTTCCTCACAACGCCCTGTAGCCCTTTAATACCAGCTACACGGATCCTGAAAACACACACAGAAATATATAGATTCTTAGTTATGCTTTACATTAACTACAAGTCACTGAAGAATTAAATGCACAATCAATCGTATGTACACCAAAATCAAGAAAGAGATTGTGTATTTCTACACTGCTTTTTATAAAGAGATGTAAAAATATAACATCTTTGCACCCCCTGAATGAACCTGTTTATTCTCCGTGGAGTGGGTCGAACACATGGCGGTGGCCATGTTTAAAATATGTTGAGTATTACAGAATCATTGGCCACTAGGTGTCAGCAGAAATCTGTTTAATAACATGAAGGGGAATCAGTGGATTTTTCCAGTAATGGCATTTTTTTTTTTTCATAGTCTTTTAATGATGATTATATCTCTCACACACACACACCTGGTTTGTGTCTCTGGGTCTTCATGTGTGGAGTGGCACATTGCACTGAACTGAGAGACGAAGAAATCGTAACGACGATGATATGACGGCGTGTCCTCCTCGATGTTTGCAAACTTCACAAACTGCACAAAGGTAAATAACCACACACACACACCTTGACACAGGCTTAAGAAGTAACATGATGCAATACTTAACTGTGGAAATATTTCAAAACCTTATATTTTCTGTTTGTCCAAATGTTTGTGCATGGCATACATGAACTCTCACTGTAGACGTGTGTATAATAAAGTCTATAAGCTTGGTCTAGATGGGCATAAATACTCCCAGCACTGATCTGTGCTAAAATAGTGCTCTCTGGATTACAGCTCCATCTAATACTTTTGGCATGATTTTGAGGGTCAGGACGAATCATCCAAATTCAGGACCTGTGCTCACAGAGTGACAATTAGTTCTTTATCCCACATACTTCCTAAACAGGTCTCAGTGTCTCCCCAGCTTTAGATTCAGATCCATCTACTCTGGTTCTCTCTTTCTCTCTCCCTCCTTCCTTGATTAAAAAAGAGACAGATGGTAAAAAAGAAATGCTAAAAGAGTTTTCTGAGTCAGAAAAGTGACAGCAGTTCATTTCACACTCTCCACCCACAGCTTAGCTAATTCCATTAGCCCTTCCCTTACCTTTTCTTGCTTCTCTCTCTCTCCCTAATCATGCAGTATGTCTCATATCCAGAGACAGCACTTCAGATCACTACAAACTGACAAAAAATACACAATCTGAAGGTTAAAAACACTAGCTCAGAATTCTCTCTCTAACTTTGATGCACTGTGGACCGCAGCATTTGGTGACCCTGGCTCTGTACCTTTACTTGGTCTGCCACTTTGTGGCCGAGTTGCTGTGGTTCCTAAATGCTTAAACTGTTCAAAAATACCACTCACATCTGACCGCAGAACATCAAGGGGAGAATATATTTCTTAAACTGATTGTTGCAACTGTTGTATCATCAAACTACAGTACAACTGCACAACTCAGTGAGGCATCTGCTGTGACCCATTCTATCAAAAAAGTTTGTAAAGCCAGATGCATGGCTATGCAGCAATGAGACAGAACGAAGCACATAATTCAATTCATTTAAATTAAGCGATCCGTCCTTATATTTTTGTCTACATCGTGTATGTTTGACTGATTGAAGAATGTCACAGAATGTGAAATGGAAGTAAATCAAACACTTATTTGATAGATACACTGATGGTGTCTTGTCTGGAATGAGTACAAGTAAAATTAAACTTATCCTTAAAATATATCAGAGATAGTTAAAACTATTTTTTGGATTGGATTTTGAAATAATAGGTTCAGAAAAATTTGGCAAAATAATGAGGCTAACTATTCACCATCCAATGAAATCTTGATGGATAACATCATGTCCCGCCCATGCCATTTCCCACCCAATAGTCCTGTTTCACGCAGATGTCTCAGGAGTGCTGGAACACCGTTTATGATCAAGAACTAACTATCCAACAGCAGTGGCTGGCCTCGCTAAGGTAAATGTGGATGAATGCAGTTAGGCCTTCACAGATACGTTCCACTAAACCCAGTCTACACCCTTCCCACAAGAGCAGACACTTTTACTGCAGATAAAAGGAAATGTCAGACAAGCAGGTGTCCACAAACTTCTGATCACACACTTACAGAGTTGGTGCCAAGAACTTGTAAGTCCGGTTCTTTTGACTCCAGAAGTTTTGCCACCATGTGAAGGAAACTCTCCACAAAGGGTTTAATGCTCTGAGAGTGACATGCCATCAGCAACTGATCCAGGGCCTCCATCGCAATCACCACGTACCTGTACACACACACACACACACTTTTTCCCATAAATATGCTGGTTTATATGTCTGTGACAGTACATCTTGGAACATATGCAGAACCCTTTAAAACCCTGGAACCCTTTAAAACCCCTTTATTTTTAAGTGTGCAACATTTACCTGACACCGATTCGCAGAGCTGAGATTCTGGAGATGTGTGTTGGAGCGTGTCCGCAAACATCAGCATGCAACACTTACCCATGGCTCCTTTCTCTGCATCACACACGGCAAACCCACCAGCATTAAATCAACAGAGTGTAAAAACATCAACATGCTCGGTGTTATTTTAACACTAATAGTGTTGATTTCACTCTGGTGAATTTGCTGTGAATGTGGAGACATTTATGTGGATAAAGAAGAATATGACAGTCTTATTATAGCCCTTTTCCTCCTGTTGTTGACACCGCAGATAAACTACTGAATATACCTTAAACAGTGAATCGTTTGGTATTCTCCCAAAGTTTGGATGTAAGGATTTTACAAAAGCAACCCACTTTGACCAAAGATTGACAAATATATTCATTTGTAAACAGAGTAAAAACGCAATTTTCTTTCCATGATTTATATTTCAAACCTAAATCTATCCAACTGTCTATTAAAGGAGATTCAGGAAGATACCCAGACTTTGTTATGCGTATACTTAGGGCTGGACAATTATTCAATATCAATAAATATTGCAATATAAAATGTTTCAATAACAATAATATGATTTTTCATATCATTTCCAGTATTTTGGAACACATTAGGGCGGCACGGTGGCGCAGCAGGTTAGTGTCGCAGTCACACAACTCCAGGGGCCTGGAGGTTGTGGGTTCGATTCCTGCTCCGGGTGACTGTCTGTGAGGAGTGTCGTGTGTTCTCTCTGTGTCTGCGTGGGTTTCCTCCGGGTGCTCCGGTTTCCTCCCACAGTCCAAAAACACACGTTGGTAGGTGGATTGGCGACTCAAAAGTGTCCGTAGGTGTGTGTGTGTGTCTGTGTTGCCCTGTGAAGGACTGGCGCCCCCTCCAGGGTGTATTCCTGCCTTGCGCCCAATGATTCCAGGTAGGCTCTGGACCCCCCGCGACCCTGAACTGGATAAGGGTTAAAGATAATGGATGAATGAATGGAACACATTATTTACAGCATCTGTCACTGACTGACGGCCATTAGAGGGCGCTATTGTCAGTTCAAGTTTTCCTTTTGAATTTAAACAATTTTTCAGTGCCTTTTCTATTGTTCACATCGATATCGGAATTATATCGTATCGACAGAAACAAAGAAATATATTGTGATATAAATTTTGGCTGTATCGCCCAGCTGTACTTCTACTTACTTTATCTGAGCCTTCTCTATTCCATTTCCCCAAGTGTAATACACATTAAAACGATGGCTCTTTATTAAAGGAAACGGTTCTCTATAGAACCCTGAACAGTTGAAGAACTTTCCATCATGAAGGGTTCTTCAGATTGATGGAGAACATGCTATAGACGGTTCTATACAGCACCTTTTAGAAAAGAGTTTTATACGGCACCACAAAGGGTTCCTCTACATGGTCAGTGGAGCTAAATCTGAGATTTTACACTAGAGGGATGTCCATATACAACACAGGAACTTTATTCTGAGTCTCTCACCCATAACGATGCCGCACCACGTCTCTAGTGAGACGCTCTGCGAGATATTCCCCGATCCGGTCCAGCTTCTCTGGAGCAGAGACGGCAAAAAAAGTCAACTTCTCCATATCTGACTTCACCAATCCATCCTTAAGAGAGAACGGGAGGGGGGTTGGTTAAGAAGATAACAAAAATAACAACAACAACAACGATGCACAAACTACATCTACTCTCCGAGTCTGGTGTCTGTACGACCTACGGCCCTCCTCCACTTTATCAGGAGGAAAAAAACATAAGAAAAATCCTTACAAAAGCAATAGGGTTCTACGCAATTTAAATTGTGATTTTCACAAACCCAAGGATAAATAATACATTATTTAAAAAATAAAAAGGACAAAGAATAAAAAAAAGGGAAAGTTTTGAGCCGAGATTTGAAGCACGAGAAAGTTTGGAGGGAGCAGCACTGAAATACCCGCCACCCACAGCAGAGTCAAGCTGATGGAGCAGTAAGAAGACCGCAGTTAGAGGATCTGAGGATACGCGAGAGACAGAGAAATGAGGTCAGAGAGACACACAGGTATGAAGAAGAATTCTGAAATTCTTTGAATGTCTCCCCTCCTCCAGCTCTGTTTCCTTACTGTCCCCTCAACTGAAAGTTCTACCCCGGGTGGCCGATCTTTCAGTGCTGCTGCCCCTACATTTTGGAACTCCCTTCCTCCTCTTCTTCACAACTGTTCAACTTTATCTTCCTTCAGATCACTGCTAAAAACATTTTTTTCATTTTTTATAAGTTGAACTCGTTATTAATCCTAGCCTCGACGTGAAGCCAGTGGAGCTGCTGAAGAACAGGAGCGATATAATAATAATAATACATTACTGTAGGCTCCGATGGAACAGTTGTACAGTTATAGCTCTATAATGTTATACCTACTGCTACAGTTGTATAGTTTCTAATGGTGAAAGCCAGCGAGAGCGGATTTAACTCATAATCCCCCCGGAGCACACCCCACCTAAAGCTCTCTCTCAAGCTGCTAATTTACTTAATGAGTAACATATCACTCCCCTGAGCAATCAGAGAGAGAGAGAGAGAGAGAGAGAGAGAGAGAGAGAGAGAGAGAGAGAGAGAGAGAGAGAAAGAGAGAGACGTTCTATTTATGACATTCCTCTCACAATTTTATTAATTTTTTTTAAAGAACCCTGAGGGAGTGTGTGTCCCCCTACCTTCGGGTCCTCAGGGAAGATGTTATCCACCAAACGTTTGTAGCGAGGTCGACATCGCCCACAGCATCCACACACACCTGCAGAGAGAGAGAGAGAGAGAGAGAGAGAATTTAAAACACACACACACACATCAGAACAGAGGGAGGGAAAGAAACCACCTTTAACACACACACACACACAGATCTGCTGAGAGTTTTTAACACACACACACACCTGCAGAGAGTTTTTAACACACACACACACACACACACCTGCAGATACTGAAGTTACAGACACTGGTGGATTGTCCTGCAGCGGGTCACACTTTACTTCCCAAATGCAGGTGATTTATTTTAAACAGCAAAAAAATATTATGCGTTTCAGGGTCTAGCTTAAAAACAGCACACGGACACGTTAACAACGTAAAACGGGGGTTACCACTCGAGGGGGCTTTAAAGGAGCATCAGTTAAGATTCAGGACGCCTCCAGTGGTGAAGCAGGTGGGTTTCATTTTTGTGAAACATAAAAATATTGTCATTTTATTGTAACTTGTGTAGAATTAAAAATGAGAAATGTCACTTCATGGAAAAATAATAAACAAATAAAAATGAAGTATTAATACGTTACAATCACAATCTCCAACATCGAAATCACCATCGATCGATAGATAGATACTGTATTGATCCCAGAAGGAAATTCAAGGTGTTCAGTAGCTGTTCCATATCAAAAGAGTAAATTAGAAAATAAGATAAAGACAACAAATACAGAATATAAAATAAAACAAACTAGGGCTGTCACAATAACCACAATACTCTAATGTAATGGCACCATCACCACCGCAGTGTGTACATGTTTTCCCTTTCATTACATAGTCTTTCTTGTTTTACACTTTGGAGTGTGTGTGTGTATGTGTGTGTGTGTGTGTGTAATGAATGTTAAATAAATGTGTTTAAAAAAACCATAGGTTAGGAGTGTAATTTTTCCCAACTGTTGGCATCTGAACCGCTGAGTGTCTTCGTTTTATAAAATGGACGCAATGGCAGCAAACCAACCCCAAAACCAACTGCAACTTTTGGGACAGTTTATGAGCATTTCAGCTTTAAACCAGGTGTGTTGAAAAGTGAGAAACAGGCGATTCAGATGAGGCAATGTGCAAAACCTGTGCCAGAAAATCCACTGTGAAACGGAAATCCGAATGTGTCTCATCTCATTCAACTACCAAAACCCAACTGCCTCCAGCTACGAGTCATGGAGCAGCTTCCAAAGGAACAGTTCGGGCCGGTCCCAGGTGACAGTGAGGAGCGTAGCTCTAGAATCAGGAAGAATTGAGTAATTTGGGACGGTAGTATCACACATCACAGGGTTAAACCCTGTTAAACAACCGCACTGGGAATTCTTTCACCGCGACAGCCCTAATATAATACAGCAAGCAGAAGTATGAATATAAAATATTTTTAAAAATCACACGTTCTTTTGGACACAATATTTTCCTCAAGAACAGAACAAACCCATCACTGTCTTCTGCAGCTTTTTTCCTGATGGAGCTCAGAACGAATGCACCGCCCAATAAACTCTTCTGTGCTCTGTTTTCAAACTGCTTCATTTTTTGTTGAACAGTGACCATAAAGCGAGAAAAGAAAATGTTTACATTTTAAATTACAACTACCACGTCACACAAAACAAAGCAAGATGGGAATGAATAAATCACAATTACAATATTCATCAAAATAAAAATAAAACTGATTTGACCAAAGTTGATCAGAAAAGAACAAAACGTTCCCAAAGAGAATCACGCTTCAACACAAAAATAAAATAAACACAAACAAACCCACGCCCTCCACGAGCCGTTCACAGGCCTCAAGGTAAACTTCACACAAGACTGAATTTTCTGGTTCATGTAGCTCTTCATATTAACATTTAAGTCTGTGCCCGGTTCCCAACAGGATCACCCTCGCCACCGACAGCTCAGCGTCACAGTGAACATATGGATATGCAAATTAAATACAAGCACGCATATTAAACAGGTGCATGAATATTCAACAGGAGAGCTTTAAAATGTAGTAAATAATGCATGAAACACTGTAGCTGCCATTAACCTCTGCTGAAGGAGGAGTCAAGTGGATGTGTGTGTGTGTGTGGTGGAGGAAGGACAAAAAATTTTAGACATTGTGCATAGTCTGCACTGAAAACCTCAAAATCAAATGGGGTGCTCTAGAGCACACACACACACACACGCTGAATGTCATACACCGCATGCTGCTACAGGGCTGTAAAGCCCTTCATAACAGCAGCATACGCAAAGGACAAAACCTCCTTCTTAACACCCTGGGGATTTAGATAAAATGTAGGATGAGTTGTGTACACACACTTTGGCCAATAGACATATCAACAAACAAACAAACAAACAAACAAAGGTCACACACAACTGCAGCGGAAAGCTGTTGACCTTGAGTGGGCCTCTGCAGCCGTCTGGATGATGGCCGGACATATCACCAGGAGAGCAATCACACCCTTCATCAGCAGCAGTTACTGAGATGATTATTCGTGTGTGTGTGTGTGTGTGTGTGTGGCTCTGTTTGAATGACTGCTTAATAATTAAAAGACTAAAGAAATCTGAGAGTATCACAGCAGCCAGCACTCTTCTCATATTAAACATCTCTCTCTCTCTCTCTCTCTCTCAGCTCCTCCTCATGAGCCTAATTAAACCCATTCACTTCTCCCTTCCTGTGTGTGTGTGTGTGTGTATATATGTGTGTGTGTTTGTGTATATATATGTGTGTGTGTGTGTGTGTGTGTAAAGTGAGAAGTGGAAATAGGTTGACCATTATCAAGCATCCGATACCCTTACTGAGAGAGAGAAAGAGAGATAGACAGATAGATAGACGAGAGCGAGAGAGAGAGAGAGAGAGAGAGAGACAGACAGAAAAGCATGGGCAATGCATTACTTACAATATTATGTACAAATGTTTAAGACAGAGCCGATTTATAAAAGATAACCCACTTCCATAAAGAAAAAAAAAGGACAGTAAGTTTCCTCATCTACAGTTATTAAAACATACAGAGAAACAGGCCCATGAAAGCTGCACACGTCCCTGGCGTCTCCCCAGACCTGCCCCCATCAGACAAACGCCACTTAAAGCTTTCATCACTGAGAGAGAGGAGTGAACCAAGCTCCACTCTCACTTCAGAACTGAGAACATCTACCGCTGTTTGTTTCCATCCACAATCAGAGAATCCAATAAAAATAGGGGTCTGAAAGAATGTGGAGCTGAAAAGACGACACCCTGCACTGGGAATAAAATCATGTCCAGACCAAACACAGAAGCTACTGCTCTTTGTAAATAGACTAAACACAACCTGTTCACCCAGAGCCCACATCTCCACACGGAATGGACTTAAGAAACAGAGCGCGTTAAACCAAGTTCTAAGACTGAATTTTGAAGATGTGTCTTACACACACACACACACACACACACACACACAGTACCCAGAGTGTTGAGAACTGAGTCTCTCTGCCGGTTCTGTCTGTATCTGAAGGTTCCGTCTGCCTCAGAGCGTGGAACCTGTCGGTACCTCCTCATCATGACTTCTGACCGCAGCCACAAAAACAACACACACAAGCTCAGAGAGAGAGAGAGAGAGAGAGAGAGAGAAACAAACACCTGTGAAATTGAGAGAGCAGCACACCTGTATAAGCCCCTCCTACCTAACAGCCCAATGGGCCAATCACAGCACAGCTTCCTCTGACAACACCTGTAACTACAAAACAATCAGGCGGAAAGTGTTTCCCAGCCAACTGCCAGCTGTATGTGTGTGTGTACGCATGTGTGTACCTGTGTTCACCAGTATGATTCAATTAAGAGGATCCATCAGCCAGCAGTGAACAAGATGTTAGTGTGCATCGTGACCTCAGGCTCATGTGCAGCTGCTCTAGAATGTACCATTTCATTATTTCACACAGAGTCCACAACAGCAGCAGCTTAAAGCAACTGGCGTCTGGACATTCATTCATTCATTATCTGTAATCCTTATCCAGTTCAGGGCGGCGGTGGATCTGGAGCCTAGCTGGAATCATTGGGCGCAAGGTGGGAACACACCCTGGAAGGGGTGCCAGTCCTTCACAGGGTGACACACACACTCACACCTACAGACACTTTTGAGTCTGCAACACCTACCAACGTGTGTTTTTGGAGTGTGGGAGGAAACCGAAGCATCCGGAAGAAACCCATGCAAACACAGGGAGAACACACCACACTCCTCACAAACAGTCACCCGGAGGAAACCCACACAGACACAGGGAGAACACACCACACTCCTCACAGACAGTCACCCGGAGGAAACCCACGCAGACACAGAGAGAACACACCACACTCCTCACAGACAGTCACCCGGAGGAAACCCACGCAGACACAGAGAGAACACACCACACTCCTCACACACAGTCACCCGGAGGAAACCCACACAGACACAGGGAGAACACACCACACTCCTCACAGACAGTCACCCGGAGGAAACCCACGCAGACACAGGAAGAACACACCACACTCCTCACAGACAGTCACCCGGAGGAAACCCACACAGACGCAGGGAGAACACACCACACTCCTCACAGACAGTCACCTGGAGGAAACCCACGCAGACACAGGGAGAACACACCGCACTCCTCACACACAGTCACCTGGAGGAAACCCACGCAGACACAGGGAGAACACACCACACTCCTCACAGACAGTCACCCGGAGGAAACCCACGCAGACACAAGGAGAACACACCACACTCCTCACAGACAGTCACCCGGAGGAAACCCACGCAGACACAAGGAGAACACACCACACTCCTCACAGACAGTCACCCGGAGGAAACCCACGCAGACACAAGGAGAACACACCACACTCCTCACAGACAGTCACCCGGAGCGGGACTCGAACCCACAACCTCCAGGACCCTGGAGCTGTGACAGAGACACTACCTGCGGCTCCACTGTGCTGTCCTTAGAGGATAATGTCATATAATAAAAATATTTTTAGTCAACTATAAAATGTATGATTCTCCATCAAATTTGTGTCTAATTACTGAATGTGTGCGGTTTTATCTGTGATGTGCATTATGTAGGAAGTATGGTGCTATTTGGGACACGGCCTGAGCTCCTCTCTACTGCCTTGAATAGATGAAAAGGACGAAAAGAAAATAACAATATATATATTAATAACAATATATCTCTCTCTGTGTGTGTGTATATATATATATATATATATATATTATATACATACACACACACACACAGATTGAGAGACAGAGAAAGACAAAAGCAGGTAAATGTTATGTAACAGTAGATGACCTCTGATAGACCAGTGCAATATTCAGCTGCATCACCACTCACTCACATGCTCTCCCACTGATGGGCAGACTGACAGATTTATCGACCAATCAGAGCACAGTGTCACAGTCACAAGCACCACCCACCAACCAAGCACAAGGACTGAGAAACTTAGACCAATCAAAACAAGCTTGAACTAAATTAAGCTATTAAAGCTATTCCTGCCTTTGTGGCTTACTTCAGATAGAGAGAGAGAGAGAGAGAGATGAAGAAGAAAATGAATGAAAGAAAGCTAGAAAAAATAATTAATAATAAACAAAAGAAATTACATATGAAAATAAATGTAACTAAAACTGAATTCACAGGAAAAGGCTATGGTGGGCAGAATAATAGAAACAGCCCCATTATAATTTGAATAAACCACAAAGGCTTACCAGCATTGACGCCTTCTGAGTCCATAGTCGCATGTGTCTATTGGCCTCTCTCTCTCTGTCTGTCTCTCACTCTCTCTCTCTCCCCTACACACCTCTTCCCCTCCTTTCTCTTTGACCTTGCAGGTCTTCTGTCTTCTATTCCCTCTACCTCTCTCTCTCTCTCTCTCTGCTCTGACACAAGCATGAAAACTAAAGGATCAGCCTACAGCTCAATGCACCACTGCCCCTGCCCCATGGAACACAGTGCCTGAGACTAATGTACAGAGCTGCTGTGATAAACAGCACACACACAGTGTCTACATTTACTATAGAAAAGTATGCAATAACATGGGGCGATTAGGAGCAGCTGCACATGAAGCTAAATGTGAAGTCAATGTGAAGTCAGCACTCAGCATTAGTATCTCACCTCAGAAATGTGGCTGAATGCTATTAAATGCTCACAGCACACACCTGAGCATCAGCACGTTTACAGCACCATCGATTCTGGCAGAAAGGTGTGTGTGTGGTTCCCTCTAGGAGAATCCAAAAGGCAAACTGCACTCAGGGTCATTTCTTTTTTACTGCAGAAACAGTCTGGAACATTCCTGTGAGAATCTGATTGCATTCAGTGCCTCAAACCTTAGTCAGATGGTTGGGTTTTGATCTCATCTCAAAGGTATGAGATGGAGCTCCAAAACCCGGTTCCACTGCTCCACGTAACAGACATTGGCCAGTGGTTCTCAGTCTCTTCTGACAGGGCCCAGCTGCTGCAGCTGTGTTATTAATGTAACACAAACCATTCATTTTGAAACACACACACAGCTTTGATGTTATTTTTCCTCCAAATCTTTACAGCGAGTTTTCCATAACGCATATCAATGAGACGACGTCAAGGAGAGACAAAGGAACGTCGACACAAATCAGAGAACACCATCGACATCAAACACACACACACAGAGACACACACACACACACACAAAGATCAAGCTCTTTCTGTTGCTTTCTCTTTCCCACACACACATACAGATTAAAATTCAAAGCCAACAGAAGATCAAACTTCTGGAGCAAGACCATCCATCTTCACCACTACAGACATTAGCATCTCAAAGTGCTCTGTGTGTGTGTGTGTGTGTGTGTGTGTGTGTGTGTGTGTCCAAATGTGGATACCTACATTAATAAGAGAGAAGAGATGACAGAGACTTTATTGTCATTATACGCAATAAAGCAGAGATGGGGGAAGGTTGTGTTACAGGTTCCTGTGTAAATAAGGTGCACTCTGTGTGGACGTCAAACAATGGAATACAAACACAAACCGGGTGATAATAAACACACTGGTCCAGAGTGACAGTGCACCTGCTGTGATAAATATTACAGAAAGAATTTCTAATTTCTGCAGTAACAGACTCTACTCTGCATCAATTGCTGGATCATTGCTGTAAGGATTTGATGGCATTCAGACAGAAACCTCAGTGAGGTCAGGTACTGATTATTGAATGATATGAATCACAAACACCACTATAATCTGTTCTAAAGGTACTCAATGGAGGTGCATCACGGCAGAGAACACACATTCCACTGTTCCACAGCCCAGTGCTGTGTGCTTTACTCTGGGGACGCACCGATCTGAAAAAATTGGATATCGGTCTCGATATTAACAAAAATTAGCCGGATCAGGCGTGGGACGGATCCATTCACTTTCAATTCAAGTTATTTAAGCTACTTATTTTTTTTCTTTTTCAGCTGCTACATTGTAATTTCTATTTTGAGTTGCACTAAATGTTTGCATGTTCACGCTGTCTGATCTCTGACCGTATTTGAAAAAGTACTCTCAGGTTCAGCTGCTACATTTTATTTTGTATTTCTGTTTACACTTAATATTTAAAAATACGTTTGATTTTTGTTTGTGTGTTCGACAAAGTGAATCTACTTATTTTCATTTTTGACTGATACAGTTTATTTTTAGAGACAAATAAATAGCATTTCAGTTCATTTGTTATATTTTGTTTTTCTTATTTATTATTTATTTTTGTTAGTAATGTTTAAGTCAAGCATTACGCCTCAAGATTCTCCCAAAAGGTGAGGTATATGGTTTATTAATTCAGCAGTGGTATTGGATCAGTTTGAGATATCGACCGATACGCAAAGTTTATGTATCGTATCGGAATCAAAAATATTCGGATGAGCGTGTCCCTATTTTACACCCCTCTGGCCCATCCTTGGCATTGGACGTGGTGATGATTAGGTTCACGTGCGCCTACCTGACGTTATTCCAACTAGTCCTAGAAGATTTCCATGTTATTAATATGCGTTACTGCAGTGATAAACTGACCACACTGGCCTGAAGTTCTCAGCCTCTTTTTTTCTGCAGCACTTTCTCTGTTTGCACTTTTCCGAAGCCTCTGACTCATGCAGAACTAATTAGCCGACCCTCTGTGAGATGAGTCAGGAGTGTTACAGCAGGGAAAACACAAAGGAACATGAGAGGCAAACAGTCCGAAATAAACACATTCTCTCAAACAGCTGCCACTCGAATGCTGGAGATGTGCTACAGTGCTCTCAGAACAACCAGAAAATATATGTCAAGGACAAACTATGGCCTGAGGGTCGCGCTGGAAACAGGGAGAGCAAAAACAAAAAGCCAGGGGTTTCTGTCCTCCACGGTTTCCTCTAGCTCCACCCAGGGGATCCCCAGGCATTCCCAGGCCAGCTGGGAGATATAATGGGTCCAGCATGTCCTGGGTCTACCTTGGGGCCTCTTCCCAGTTGGCCATTCCAGTTAATATAAGCTCCAGTGGAAGTCATACAGGAGGCATCCTTTTAGGATTCATTTTTGACTCATGAACACAGATCACTGAATAATAAGAAAAAGGGAAGGGAATATGTATTTAAATTGTTAAGAGCAAAAACAGCCAGGCGCTGTTTAACAGCACTGTCCTAAAATAGACTGATTTTATAGCACCGAGTTTCAAAGAGGGAACTGGAGCACCGAGGGAGTGGAAGTGCCATGAACAAAAGAAATAGAGCAGAACAGAGAGGATAGGAATAGAGTGAAATAGATAAAGTGCACCCCTCTGGTAGCGAGTGTTGTGCTGGTGTAGAGTGGATCAGACACAGCAGCGCTGCTGGAGTTTTTAAACCCTGTGTCCACTCTCTGTCCACTCTGTGAGACACTCCTCCCTCGTTGGTCCACCTTGTAGATGTAGAGTCAGAGACAGTAGCTCATCTGTCGCTGCACAGTGTGTGTCGCTCGTCCTCTAGTCCTTCATCAGTGACACAGGACGCTGTCGGCTGGACGTTTTCGGTCGGTGGACCGTTCTCAGTCCAGACACTGAGGGGTTTAAAACTCCAGCAGCACTGCTGTGTCTGATCCACTCTACACCAGCACAACACACACTAACACACCACCACCACGTCAGTGTCACTGCAGTAGTCAGTGTGATACACCACGCAAATAATAATGCACGTGTTGATCCTATGTGGGTCCTGACCATTGAAGAACAGGGTGAAAGAACAACAGAGAGCAACTGAGAAATACACTCTGCAATTGTAGATGTACAAAGTGCGAAGGTCAGTGGAGCTGATCAATAGGAAAATGAGTGAAAAGGCATGGAGGTGGCCTTAATGTTATATAAAAACAAGCACAACACATGCATCTGTGATTCAGACTGAACCCACATGAGGAAACTGTGCACTCTGAGAGTCATATATATTTTTTCCCCGGTCATTGAAAACTAAACTTCAGAACTGCAGAACCAGAGAAGGTCAGAGTATTTGCTGAATAAGGCAGATCTGTTTTGTCAGCTCCTGGGCTCCTGAGATAAAGGGCCAGGGATATTATATATATTAGTTTGTCAATTAGATTTGGAATAATATGATAAAAGTTCAAGTCAGTTCTCATTTATGGACATTTTTAACCCTTAAAAACCTAGCGAGTCTCTCTCAATGGAGTCTGGGTGAATAAACTGAAGCAAAACAGCTGTTGAGCTCATGTTAAGAGATGAGAACTATTTGACCTAAAGTATGTGGACAGCTCTTCAGCTAACATTTCTTCTGAAAAGAAAAGGGACATTACAGAACATTCAGCCCACAGTCCCATTTCAATGCATGTATTTCTATGAAGATTATGAGTGCATCACTGAACACGTGTCCAATAAGTAGCTGAGGACACTAACTATGAGGGGTGTTTATAAACTTTTAGTGTCAAAATACTGAAGAAGGTTGAAGACAGAATAAGGTAGCATTGCTTACCAGCTGGCATCTTTTGTACTTTTCTTTTACAAATAGCAGTTTAAAGCGTAGATCCGTTGATATTGTTTCCCTTTTATTTCTGCGACAGGATCTGTTTTCTGCAGGACCTTCTTTTTTTGTTTTTTGTTTTTCTTATTACAGTTTCAGCATATTGTTCACCGTTTATCAGCCTTTATTAGATTCACCCGA
>NC_089818.1:1452828-1462828 GCF_029633855.1 Hoplias malabaricus
ACCACCTCCTCACAGACACTGACCCATCATGCGGCTCGAACCCAAGACCCCGGGCTGTGCGGGAGTGGCTGGGAGTGTGGTATGGGGTGAGTCCAGGTTGGCTGTGGAGCCACTGTGACTCTGATCGGGGGGAAGCAGTTACAGAACACAAAACACATCTATTGTTTTATTAACAGAAAAATACATATATATCACTGTCACATGTTGTTAATGTACACTATATTTATATATAATGGTCCACCCATATTTTTACTAAATAAACACACACACTAAATCTAAACACATTTTATTTTAATGTTATATTCATATTTGTTACTATATTTGCATAGACACACACACACACACACACACAGAACAAGATGGCAAAGTAATGGAATTATGCAAAGAATATTCAGTGTGAATCCCAGAGAAACAAACAGTTATCGAGTGCACAGAGAGAAAGAGAGAGAGCAACAGAAAAATTGTGTCAATGAAGAGAAGAGGAAGAAAAAGGGTGTCAATGCTGCACAGTGGCACAGTGTTGGACTGGTGCAGTGTTTAGAGCAGTGTTGGGCTAGTTCAGTGTTTAGAGCAGTGTTGGACTGATGCAGTGTTTAGAGCAGTTTTGGACTGGTGCAGTGTTTAGAGCAGTGCTGAATTGGGACAGTGTTTAGAGCAGTTTTGGACTGGTGCAGTGTTTAGAGCAGTGCTGAATCAGGACAGTGTTGAGAGCAGTGTTGGACTGGTGCAGTGTTTAGAGCAGTGCTGAATCAGGACAGTGTTGAGAGCAGTGTTGGACTGATGCAGTGTTTAGAGCAGTGCTGAATCAGGAAAGTGTTGAGAGCAGTGTTGGACTGGTGCAGTGTTTAGAGCAGTGCTGAATCAGGACAGTGTTTAGAGCAGTGTTGGACTGGTGCAGTGTTTAGAGCAGTGCTGAATCAGGACAGTGTTTAGAGCAGTGTTGGACTGGTACAGTGTTTAGAGCAGTGCTGAATCAGGACAGTGTTGGGCTGGTGCAGTGTTTAGAGCAGTGCTGAATCAGGACAGTGTTTAGAGCAGTGTTGGACTGGTACAGTGTTTAGAGCAGTGCTGAATCAGGACAGTGTTGAGAGCAGTGTTGGGCTGGTGCAGTGTTTAGAGCAGTGCTGAATCAGGACAGTGTTTAGAGCAGTGTTGGACTGGTACAGTCTTTAGAGCAGTGTTGGGCTGGTGCAGGGTTTAGAGCAGTGTTGGACTGGTGCAGTGTTTAGAGCAATGTTGGACTGGTGCAGTGTTTAGAGCAGTGTCGGAATGGTACAGTGTTAAGAGCAGTGCTGAATCAGGACAGTGTTTAGAGCAGTGTTGGACTGATACAGTTTTTTTGAGCAGTGTTGGACTGGTGCAGTGTTTAGAGCAGTGTTGGAATGGTGCAGTGTTTAGAGCAGTGTTTGACTGGTGCAGTGTTTAGAGCAGTGCTGAATCAGGACAGTGTTTAGAGCAGTGTTGGACTGGTGCAGTGTTTAGAGCAGTGTTGGAATGGTACAGTGTTAAGAGCAGTGCTGAATCAGGACAGTGTTTAGAGCAGTGTTGGATTGATGCAGTGTTTAGAGCAGTGTTGGACTGGTATAGTCTTTAGAGCAGTGTTGGACACATCTATTGTTTTATTAACAGAAAAATACATATATATCACTGTCACATGTTGTTAATGTATGCTATATTTATATATAATGGTCCACCCATATTTTTACTAAATAAACACACACACTAAATCTAAACACATTTTATTTTAATGTTATATTCATATTTGTTACTATATTTGCATAGACACACACACACACACACACAGAACAAGATGGCAAAGTAATGGAATTATGCAAAGTATATTCAGTGTGAATCCCAGAGAAACAAACAGTTATCGAGTGCACAGAGAGAAAGAGAGAGAGCAACAGAAAAATTGTGTCAATGAAGAGAAGAGGAAGAAAAAGGGTGTCAATGCTGCACAGTGGCACAGTGTTGGACTGGTGCAGTGTTTAGAGCAGTGTTGGGCTAGTTCAGTGTTTAGAGCAGTGTTGGACTGATGCAGTGTTTAGAGCAGTGTTGGACTGGTGCAGTGTTTAGAGCAGTGTTGGAATGGTGCAGTGTTTAGAGCAGTGTTGGAATGGTGCAGTGTTTAGAGCAGTTTTGGACTGGTGCAATGTTTACAGCAGTGTTGGACTGGTGCAGTGTTTAGAGCAGTGTTGGACTGGTACAGTGTTTAGAGCAGTGCTGAATCAGGACAGTGTTGAGAGCAGTGTTGGGCTGGTGCAGTGTTTAGAGCAGTGCTGAATCAGGACAGTGTTTAGAGCAGTGTTGGACTGGTACAGTCTTTAGAGCAGTGTTGGGCTGGTGCAGGGTTTAGAGCAGTGTTGGACTGGTGCAGTGTTTAGAGCAATGTTGGACTGGTGCAGTGTTTAGAGCAGTGTCGGAATGGTACAGTGTTTAGAGCAGTGCTGAATCAGGACAGTGTTTAGAGCAGTGTTGGACTGATACAGTTTTTTTGAGCAGTGTTGGACTGGTGCAGTGTTTAGAGCAGTGTTGGAATGGTGCAGGGTTTAGAGCAGTGTTGGACTGGTGCAGTGTTTAGAGCAATGTTGGACTGGTGCAGTGTTTAGAGCAGTGTTGGGCTGGTACAGTGTTAAGAGCAGTGCTGAATCAGGACAGTGTTTAGAGCAGTGTTGGACTGATACAGTTTTTTTGAGCAGTGTTGGACTGGTGCAGTGTTTAGAGCAGTGTTGGAATGGTGCAGTGTTTAGAGCAGTGTTTGACTGGTGCAGTGTTTAGAGCAGTGCTGAATCAGGACAGTGTTTAGAGCAGTGTTGGACTGGTGCAGTGTTTAGAGCAGTGTTGGAATGGTACAGTGTTAAGAGCAGTGCTGAATCAGGACAGTGTTTAGAGCAGTGTTGGATTGATGCAGTGTTTAGAGCAGTGTTGGACTGGTATAGTCTTTAGAGCAGTGTTGGACACATCTATTGTTTTATTAACAGAAAAATACATATATATCACTGTCACATGTTGTTAATGTACGCTATATTTATATATAATGGTCCACCCATATTTTTACTAAATAAACACACACACTAAATCTAAACACATTTTATTTTAATGTTATATTCATATTTGTTACTATATTTGCATAGACACACACACACACACACAGAGAACAAGATGGCAAAGTAATGGAATTATGCAAAGTATATTCAGTGTGAATCCCAGAGAAACAAACAGTTATCGAGTGCACAGAGAGAAAGAGAGAGAGCAACAGAAAAATTGTGTCAATGAAGAGAAGAGGAAGAAAAAGGGTGTCAATGCTGCACAGTGGCACAGTGTTGGACTGGTGCAGTGTTTAGAGCAGTGTTGGGCTAGTTCAGTGTTTAGAGCAGTGTTGGACTGATGCAGTGTTTAGAGCAGTGTTGGACTGGTGCAGTGTTTAGAGCAGTGTTGGAATGGTGCAGTGTTTAGAGCAGTGTTGGAATGGTGCAGTGTTTAGAGCAGTTTTGGACTGGTGCAATGTTTACAGCAGTGTTGGACTGGTGCAGTGTTTAGAGCAGTGTTGGAGTGGTACAGTGTTTAGGGCAGTTTTGGACTGGTGCAGTGTTGGACTGATGCAGTGTTTAGAGCAGTTTTGGACTGGTGCATTGTTGGACTGGTGCAGTGTTTAGAGCAGTGTTGGATTGGTACAGTGTTTAAAGCAGTGTTGGACCAGTGCAATGTTTAGAGCAGTGCTGAATTGGTACAGTGTTTAGAGCAGTGTTGGACTGGTGCAGTGTTTAGAGCAGTGTTGGATTGGTACAGTGTTTAAAGCAGTGTTTGACCGGTGCAGTGTTTAGAGCAGTGCTGAATTGGGACAGTGTTTAGAGCAGTGCTGGACTGGTGCAGTGTTTAGAGCAGTGTTGGACCGATGCAGTGTTTAGAGCAGTGTTGGACTGGTGCAGTGTTTAGAGCAGTGTTGGAATGGTGCAGTGTTTAGAGCAGTGTTGGAATGGTGCAGTGTTTAGAGCAGTTTTGGACTGGTGCAATATTTAGAGCAGTGTTGGACTGGTGCAGTGTTTAGAGCAGTGTTGGACTGGTACAGTGTTTAGAGCAGTTTTGGACTGGTGCAGTGTTTAGAGCAGTGTTGGACTGGTACAGTGTTTAGAGCAGTTTTGGACTGGTGCAGTGTTGGACTGATGCAGTGTTTAGAGCAGTTTTGGACTTGTGCATTGTTGGACTGGTGCAGTGTTTAGAGCAGTGTTGGATTGGTACAGTGTTTAAAGCAGTGTTTGACCGGTGCAGTGTTTAGAGCAGTGCTGAATTGGGACAGTGTTTAGAGCAGTGCTGGACTGGAGCAGTGCTGGACTGGTGCAGTGTTGGACTGATGCAGTGTTGGACTGGTGCAGTGTTTAGAGCAGTGCTGAATTGGGACAGTGTTTAGAGCAGTGCTGGACTGGTGCAATGTTTAGAGCAGTGTTGGACTGATGCAGTGTTGGACTGGTGCAGTGTTTAGAGCAGTGTTGGACTGATGCAGTGTTGGACTGGTGCAGTGTTTAGAGCAGTTTTGGACTGATGCAGTGTTGGACTGGTGCAGTTTTTAGAGCAGTGCTAAATTGGAACAGTGTTTAGAGCAGTGTTGGACTGGTACAGTGAGGTATTAGGTATTACGAAGACACATGCAGTGTTTGAAGCACAGTGAGATTTGATCATTTCAAACCTCAAGGATGATCTCAGTCAACTTCTGACCTGTTCATTTACTACAGCGTCTGGTCCCTTTTAGAGTGTATTTTAACTTGGTGATAATTCCACCCCACGACAACATTAACACTGATAAATAATGGAAGGAGACAGAGAAGAAAGGTCATTAAAGACCAGACGGTTGAGCCAAATGTCCCAGCCCAGTCTCAGGTTGATCATATAACACAGCAATAACACCTGTATAACACAGCTATTACATAGCTCGCCTCAAAACACTTCAGAATGCAGAGAGCACAGCTCCTTGCCACTTGCTAGAAGCTGATTTATGTTGTAATCTGGGACAGTCGCCGTGTTGCCATTCCAGTAGTGAATTAAATTTACACAACAAATTATCATAAGAGGATTATGGGAGATAGGGTGCATTTCCATCAGCTGTGTGCTTAAAGAAACATGGTGTGTTTGAATAGAATTGTGGACAGAATGCATGTTAAATGTAATATCAAACAACATCCTGGTAAAACGTCTGTAAGTTCAGTGGAAAGCCACATGTATTCTCATAAAAACCAAGGAAATAATCTCTTCTCGAGCAGCTCAGAATCGGATATACGTTTAGTCATCTTGGTTGTACACTTGCCTACTCTTGCCCACACCTGGCATTGGGCATGATGAACTTAGGCTCATGTGCAGCTGCTCCAGAGCAGAGCGTCCCATTTCACACTCCACTGCATTTACAATGCTTAAATCAGCTAAAGTCACTTAGTGTAAGAGCTGCTTTAATGAGGTATTAAATCATACCTATGTGAATGTGTGTGTGTGTGTGTGTGAGAGAGAGAGAGAGAGACACTGTAAAAATAGCCAGCGTGGGAGGGCGATATGGGAAAGGGTTCTCTGACTCACACTCGTCTGCCTGTATCCGTTCTGTCTTCATTCTTACCTCTCTCTCTCTCTATTTCTCAGGAACACACACACACACATACATACATAATTCTATTTATTAGTTTCTTCACCTGAACAGTGTGGTATTAAAAATATGAACGCTGCATGACATCAGTGTTGCAGCAAAGGGGACTAATTCTAACGCTCCGTAGCCCGACGCCTGGGGGCTCATACCCCTCTGACTGACACTTGGCATTGAGCAGTGATGGTAGTCACTGTGTAAACTGTGTACAAAACTTAGTATAAGTTGTGTCCACAAATTCTTGGACGTTCTGTGTTTCATGCAGCTGCATGACGCCTACGTAATCCATTCACAAAACCAGATACAAACCATACATCAATAGAGGATATAGGAATATTATTTAGATTTCTACAGCCTTATGAACGATGAGTTATTGTAGAGTGTCTCAGATGATTGTAATTTCTTGCTTCGTGCACAATTCAGTAACACAGCGACAGACAAAAGAAGTTCCTGAAATTTATTCCTAAAGCCACTGCGTGTTCTTCCCTTTGTCTGCGGTCCCAGTGCGGCCCGCTACGTCCTCAGAAAACATCATTAACCACAAGCACTTTAAAACATTGCTTTAATTAAGATTAAGCACTTTTGCATTTCATTTCCGCGCTATGATTGTGCCGTTCATTTCTGAAACGAGGCGTCCGTCTCTCAGCGGGATTTTCCCCACAAAGACCAGCAAAGAGCAATTATTAAAAGTGTTAGCGCTTAGCAGCATTAAACTAATTTAAAGTCTATTTTTGTACTTGTCTTTTGAGCTGATCGTTTCCTGACATTGTTGCGCCGCCGTCCCGTGGCGTGGATTAATGCTGGAAGTGATTAAATTTAAGGTGGAAGTGATTAAATGTTGGTTATGGGTCAGTGGTCAGAGCTTCATCAATAATGTGTTCCTCGGTGTGGAAGAGCGCCGTGGTTAATCAGTCACTTCTGCAATCGTCGTCACACACAGACGAGCTGTGTTCTGTGGACTTTTAGGAAGTTGTATTTTCCATAAAAAGGGTTCTCTGGAGAAATGCCATAGAGCAGGATTTCACTGCTTCAGAGTTCAGTCTTATGTAGAAGTGATAAAAATAATAATAATAAAAAAATGAAAACCTGAAGGAAACCATCATTGATTTGTGAAACATACATCATTCAGTTAAAATAATTCTGACACAGTGGAAAAACCATGAGGGAGGACACAAGATAAAACACTGAGCAGAGATGGTTCTGAGGGAGTTTCTCTGTGCCACTGTCGCCCCTGGCCTCACTCACTGGGTCAAAACTTTGTCTTTACAGGAGCTCTGTGAAGCTGCTTTGTGACATCATCAGTTGTAATGATGCAGTGTATTGATTTGATTTGAATGTTCTAACACCATCACCACTCTGGATTAGATTTATTTAAATTGATTAATTTGTTTCGTCATTTCCCCTCACGATTTGTAAAATGACTGATGGTACACTCTCAGAATAAAAGTACAGTACAGGACCATCACTAAACCCTGTAGTGTATCTTTAAAGGTGCAGCAGTGGTGTTAGAGTCCAGTTGTGTTTCCTAAAGGTTCATTACATTCTCTTCTCCAGAAGGAGAGGGGGATCTCTGTAATCTTTCATTACACAACTGTGGAGAATAAAAGAACACAATAAAAGTCCTGGAGAGGAAATGCGGCCAATGACATCAACACAACTTTAACATCCACAGTTAATACAGAGTGAGGTACAGGTATGGTCCATAGTTAAAGGTAAGGTAATGTTCCCTAGAGGATACCACCACAGAGAGAGTTTTTCTGAGAGTGGTGAAAGGTGCTGTGCAAGTCTATGTAAGTAGTTATTATTATTATTATTATTATTATTAGTATTAGTAGTAGTAGTAGTATTTACATGCAAAATCTCCCAATATGAGAAAATTTCTGCTGCTGATGATGATGATGCAGTTGCTACAGTGTAATAAACACAAACCCTTCTGGTTTAATGTAAAGCAAAGTGTGAGCAACTCCTCCATCCACCACCACTCCTAGAGAGATGTGCTTAGGTTGGCACTGGGGTATTTTTTATAATAGCCCTCTTGCAGTCCCCCAGGACCGCATCAAGACCCCAGATTAGAAGCAGAGGCCATAGGAGAACCTTGAGGAACCATTATTGGATCTGTGCATAAACTCACAGTGGATGGTCTTCTATCCTGTGACATTATAAGTTGAATTATTTGAGGTTGAGGAATTTCTTTTACATTTTTACACATGTTTAAAGTGGTAATCAACAGGAAGGTGTTTATATATATTGTCGCTGTCCAATTAAGAACACGTATCTCTGTGTTTGTGGATGTTTAGCTTACTACGTCATTTGAACATAGCTGCTGTCCTTCACACTGTGTGGATATTTAATGAGAATGGACCAATAGAAACGCTTCAAAATGACTCTGAATAAAATCTGTTTACTTTGAAATCCCTTGAAAGTTAAGAAGCATTTTTGATTCCATAGAGAAACATTAAAGAATCTTGGGTGTGGCTAAAGATCAAGCGATGGATATTTACAATTTTAATATGTCCTTCACACTCACATGCCTCTTAAACAAATACAGTTCCTTATGGAACCAAACGTGGTTCCTCTTTGGCATAGGTCAAAAAACCTTTACTGGCTTTATGTTTAAGAGCAGGAGCACTTTGTAGTTCTCCAGTTACAGACTGTAGTCCTTCTGCTGCTCTGGTCCCTTTCAGACTAGTTTTCTTTGGTGAGGACCCACAGGACCACCACAGAGCAGCTATTGTTTGGCCGATGGATCGCTCTCGGGTGGTGGTTTGTGAGTGTCTGTGGGTGTGTGTTATGAGTGGATCAGACACAGCAGTGCTGCGGGAGTTTAAACAGTTGAGCATAGAAACAAGGATGTAACTGTTTAGTAATAAGGCGGCACGGTGGTGCAGCAGGTAGTGTCACAGTCACACAGCTCCAGGGACCTGGAGGTTGTGGGTTTGAGTCCCGCTCCGGGTGACTGTCTGTGAGGAGTGTGGTGTGTTCTCTCTGTGTCTGCGTGGGTTTCCTCCGGGTGACTGTCTGTGAGGAGTGTGGTGTGTTCTCCCTGTGTCTGCGTGGGTTTCCTCCGGGTGACTGTCTGTGAGGAGTGTGGTGTGTTCTCCCTGCGTCTGCGTGGGTTTCCTCCGGGTGACTGTCTGTGAGGAGTGTGGTGTGTTCTCCCTGCGTCTGTGTGGGTTTCCTCCGGGTGACTGTCTGTGTGGTGTGTTCTCTCTGTGTCTGCGTGGGTTTCCTCCGGGTGACTGTCTGTGAGGAGTTGGTGTGTTCTCCCTGTGTCCACGTGGGTTTCCTCCGGGTGACTGTCTGTGAGGAGTGTGGTGTGTTTTCCCTGTGTCCACGTGGGTTTCCTCCGGGTGCTCCAGTTTCCTCCCACGGTCCAAAAACACACGTTGATAGGTGGATTGACGACTCAAAAGTGTCTGTAGATTTGTGTGTATGTGTCTGTGTTGCCCTGTGAAGGACTGGCACCCCCTCCAGGGTGTATTTCCGCCTTGCGCCCAATGATTCGAGGTAGGCTCTGGACCCTGAACTGGATAAGCGGTTACAGATAATGAATGAATGAATGAATAAATGTTTATAATATGTAATATGAACTGTTGTTATAGAGGGACTGTCCCTAAGAGGACCACATGCCCACACACACACACATGAACGATAAATGTACATTATTTTCTTGTGTGGGCCAATGGCTAAATGTCAGTGGACAACAGTCTTCTGAACTAACAGACATTAATCAGGAGTATGTTCCTCTTTACTGCAGTAAGAGACTCTCCTGGCAACTTTTAATACTAAACATTGGAACATAGATGTGAGGATTTGATGGCATCCAGCATCATCGCTGCTGACGCACACAGTCTGCGGGGGATGTGTTCAGTTCTGAGGAGAGAGTGGAGCTTGACTCTCTCTTCTCTCTCAAAGACGAAAGCTGTGAGTGCTGTTTATCTGATGGGGACGGGTTTGGTGTGGTTGCGTAATCGAGTCCCATGTTTACTGTAGCTTTCTCCAGTTTGGGAGACTTTGTGTGTGTGTGTGTGTGTGTGTGTGTGTGTGTGGATTTAAATATCACTGTAAAGGAAACAGTGTCAAGATGGAGATAGTGACACAATCTTTTGCCTATTTGTTCTCTTTAAGCCCAGGAGGGATCTTATGCACACGCACACACACACACACACACACACACACACACAAACCCCCCCCCACACACACACACACACACACAAACACAAAATTCCTGTGGGTCTTTTGGAGTAGCAGGTGCAAAGACATGTCTGGACTCGTTTGCCCTCCTCTGTTTGTGTGTGTGTGTGTGTGTGCGTGTGTGTGTGTGTATGTGTTTGAGTGGTTAATGATTGCAGCTGGTTGCAGCACTCTCTCTAGTGT
>NC_089818.1:1467828-1477828 GCF_029633855.1 Hoplias malabaricus
TGACCTTTAACCCGTCAAGTTATACACAGGGGAATCGTCATCAATCCAGTGTACACTGACCTGAGCTCAGTCAGACTTTACAGCTCCAATGTGTCTGTGTGTGTGTCTTGTTTTAACATGTGCCTATGATGCCCCTACACCAGGAGAGGCTGGTGCTGTCGGTTCTGCCACGCTTCGTGGTTCTGGAGATGATCAATGACATGAGTAACGTGGAGGACGAAAATCTACAGCATCAGTTCCATCGAATCTATATCCACCGCTACGAAAACGTCAGGTAACCCCCGACTGACTCGTCTGGTACAGTATTTCACCGCTTTATTAGGTACAGCCCAAGGACCTTATTCACACACTCACAGGCCGTTTCATCAGAAACACAGTTCAGATGCCCTTTGTAGGATTAAAATGACTGACAGATACTCTTCTGTTTCTGCAATTATTTAGCCCTCTTTATAAAGCATAACCCTCTAATCCCACTGTGGAGCAGCTACACATGAGCCTAAGGTCTAAAGCCCTGCAACACCCCACCCTCAGGACCGGGCTGTTAAGCAGTGGTTCTATGGATCTGTGTTTTCTGGAGGGCTGGCTCTCTATCCAATACCTTTGGGATGATTTGGAATCCAGACTCACAGCACTGTGCCACAGGTTTAGACGCCTGAGGAAATGAGATTTAAAATCTCTGAGCCGTACGTGTTTATTTTCTCAGAAACAAACAAATAAAATCCCCAATATTAGCATAATTTCAGACAATGAATGAATGAATTAATATAATCATGGAAAATCAGCTCCGTTCTAGTGTTCAGTTAGCATTGTCCCATCGTTTAGTGTAAAGCCACATCTGTTCTAATAATTATGTTCTTTATAGCGTCTTTATAAAACCTGCGTCCTCCTGCCGTCCTGAAGATTGTCCTGAAATGACATCGGAGTTTATTTGCTTTGGCAGCAGACATTCTGTTGACTCCAGCCGTCTGTCTGAATTTGGAGCGCTTGTCAACAGAGATCACACTCGAGCAGAAAGGACGAGAGAGGGAGGGCTCCGAGACGGAGGAGAGAGCAGAAGGAGGAGAGTGAGAGAATCGTGACCTCAAAATAAATCAATAACTGAAGATTGTTCAAAACACAAATATAAAAGTGTGCATTGCCGTATTCGATATGTGAATGTTGCTCTGAACGTTTGATGGCATACAAGCAGTAGTGAAGACACTTGCTGATGTTGGGTGATTAGTGCTGTGTCACAGATATCTTCAAAGTGTTTGAATGGTGCTCGGAGAACACAGTTCCTTGGCTTCGAGCATGTGACCTTAGGCTCAATGTGGCCCTGAGCATCCTACTGCATTTCATGTTTCTCTATAAAGATTATGCACTGTGTGTGTACGGTTGAATTGGATGTGTGTGTGTGTGTGTGTGTTCTCTCTTGTAGCATCCTCTTTGCTGACGTGAAGGGCTTCACTAACCTGTCCACCACCCTCTCGGCTCAGGAGCTCGTCAGAATGCTCAATGAACTTTTTGCTCGGTTCGATCGCCTCGCACATGTGAGTGAAACACACACACACACACACACACACACACACACACACACACACACACACAACTTAATGTGACATGATCCAGCATGACCTAGCAGGCTCTCGGAAAATATGAACCTTCTTGCTGACTCCATCAGTCCATCTCCTTTGTATGTGTGCGCGTGTGTGTGTGTGTGTGTGTCTGTTCTATTCCTGAGTCATTCCCAACACAGAGAGAGCATACAGACTCCTCCACTGTGAACACAGATATGCATTTAAAAATATAATTAAATGAAGTGATAATAAATCATTTAATAACGTAAGTAATCTGATGTTTTTAACATACACTTAAAGGAACAGTAAGCATTTTTTTTGCTATTGGGGCTCCCCCTAGTGTAATTCAGTTATAGAGCACTCCTTCATAAGTTACGTAGTGCTGTTCCTGCAGTAATGAGTCAATAGTAGCAAAGACAGGGGCTCTTTATATCCCATGGAAATACTTTGACTCGATGTTCTGTACTTTAGAAAAAATAAAGAAAAATTTGATGTTCCATATATAAACTTTTTATGAGCTCCACCGAAGTTAGTTCTCAATTAAACTGTAGTCCATCTATTGTTCTGCATCATATTTAAGCACCGCCCCCACCACCAACACCCCCTTACCCTTTGAGTGTAGAAACCAGGAGGTCATTTTAATGTTTTGGCTGATATGGGATTGTGCAAAGGTTAGAGACCAGCGTCCATTTATATTCTGTCCAGCCAAGCACCAATAAGACAGTTATTTATAAACAAATATTGAAAATATGATTAATAGATCGAGCTGGAGGCTTTTAACCCCTGTAATGGACTCTTGCAATCAGGTGATGTAACATTAGGATCATGTGCAGCTGCTCCAGAGCATCTTATTTCATTTAATGCTTTTCCACTGGGCGTCTGTTTGTCCAGTAGCTGAAATCTCTTATCAGTCTAGGACTATGGCACACACACACACACACACACACACACACACTCCCTTTAACCCAGGCCTGGAGTCAGTTGCTGCCAGACTGAATCTGGGGATGATAACAGGTCGTGGTGTGGCAGTGTGTGAAGGAGCTGGACACTGATGCACTGTTCAGTGTTAGTGTGAGTAGCCTTAATACTTAAAAATGACACTTTTAATAAACTGAAATGTAATTTATTAGGTGTGTGCTTTAAAGGCAATGTTCACGACTGTAATCAAAAAACCCTGTGTATAAAACTCTGTGTCTCCTCTCCATGTGCTGCTCTGCAGTCGGTTTGCGCTGGAAACCACTCTAATGTGTTTTTACGAAGCCCCAGTGTCTGTAAATGGATAAAAACAAAGTGTCTAGGTCCGGTGCTAGGCTTTCTCTCTCTCTGCTCACGGCAGAGAAACGCCATCTGGAGGTTTTTAGACAACGGAGAGACTCCAAATGCTGAAAAGCACCAACCGAGATGAGGATGTTGCTCTAATCCTGCTCCATAGGGGGGTAACACTGACTTATTTCTGCTGTTTCTGATCATTTAAGGTGAAAATGTCTCCAAACTCGGGAGATGGCTAACTGCATTAGCGACAGTGCTACAAAACTAAACACCTCAAGTTACAAATGAGTTATAGTGGGGTTCAACTGTTTCCTGAAAGCATTGTCAGGTAGCGCTGAGCATTTAGGGTCTGCTCGAGCCTGTAACAAACACCAAAAGAATTTTGTAATTTCTGTGTTGATAACTTTTGAACCAAAAGAGATTTTGCAAATCTGATTGTGGCAATCAATTTCTAAGATAATTCTGGTCTTATTTGATAAGCTACATGACCTACCTTCCCATTGGAAAATCTTGCCCATGATCCAATATGGCGGCTTTCAAGATGGCGGCCATGTTCCGGGCACAGCCTTAAAGATAGACCCCTCACCTATTACTCACTGTGATAATCACATATGCAATTTTTCTTTTCGTTTCTGAAGTAAAAGTGGTGTCCTGTGATTTTGACTCACCCCGTATGTGTGTGTGTGTGTGTGTGTGTGTGCGTGAGTCTGTGGTGTGTTAGCACGTGTGCATGTATGTGTTGCTGTTGTAGAGTATTAGCAGCTGTAGAGGATCATTACATTAGGATTTATCAGTGTCTCTGTCCGTCTGCCGTACAGATGTTTGTTATGTATAGCACAGTCTCCCCGGGCAAAGCTGCTGACAACGGGATTAACACAAACACAACTACTGTCCACATGGTGAGAGTGAATGTGTGTGAGAGAGGGATACAGGGATTCAGATAAACCCCAGAGGTTTGTAGACACTCCTTCTTTTGAGTGAATTCAATTACTTTAAGGTGCGCCAATTGCTGTCCTTGATAAATGTGTTTCTCTGGAGCAGCTGTACATGAGCTTAAGGCCACCATGCTCCATTCCGAGAGTCGGCTAGAGAGCTGTAGGTTTTTTTTTACTGGAACTGCATTCTGTGTAGTGACGGAGATATTGGTATTGATGTTGGCTGGAGCTGCATTACTACAGAGAGTTGTCCCTTTAGGCCAATTTTGGCATTGGGCATGACCTTAGACTCAAGCGCAACAGGTCCAGAGTTAGTAATTCAGTCGAAAACATGCAGCATAGAACAGGCCTGAAAGGGGGAGGGAGGGGGAAGTAAATGAAGAAAAATATTTAAATAAATAAACAAATAAATAAAGAGCTGTCAATCATATTTATGAGGCATGTAGGAATATGCTTATTAGAAATATGCTACTCATACTGTGACCCAGGTGTTCTATGGTTTTATTTGTTTTATTCCACACGGGGATATGATTGAATCCAGACTGAAATTGAAGTTAGAGCAGATTAATCCCGTGAAGCATTGTGATAGGCCATTGTTCTTTGTGTGTAGGCTGAGATACAGTCCACTGTCACATGTAGCTGTCAGATCAAAACCTTCTATCTCTTTTTCTTCTGCTTGTTTATTTTTTTTTTAACATAAACCTCACATTTTGATCTTGAATGGACCCCATTAATTTTCTGTAGCCCTTATTCAGTTCAGGGCAGAGGTGGGTCTGGAGCCTACCCGGAATCACTGTGTGCAAGGTGCCAGTCCTTCACAGGGCGACACATACTTACACATTTACTCACACACTCACACCTATGGACACTTTTGAGTCTCCAATCCACCTACCAACATGTGTTTTTGGAGCGCGGGAGGAAACCGGAGCACCCGGAGGAAACCCACACAGACACAGGGAGAACACACCACACTCCTCACAGACAGTCACCCGGAGGAAACCCACACAGACACAGGGAGAACACACCACACTCCTTACAGAGTCACCCGGAGGAAACCCACGCAGACACAGGGAGAACACACCACACTCCTCACAGACAGTCACCCGGAGGAAACCCACGCAGACACAGGGAGAACACACTACACTCCTCACAGACAGTCACCCGGAGGAAACCCACACAGACACAGGGAGAACACACCACACTCCTTACAGAGTCACTCGGAGGAAACCCACACAGACACAGGGAGAACACACCACACTCCTCACAGACAGTCACCCGGAGGAAACCCACACAGACACAGGGAGAACACACCACACTCCTCACAGACAGTCACCCGGAGGAAACCCACACAGACACAGGGAGAACACACCACACTTCTCACAGACAGTCACCCGGAGGAAACCCACGCAGACACAGGGAGAACACACCACACTCCTCACAGACAGTCACCCGGAGGAAACCCACACAGACACAGGGAGAACACACCACACTCCTTACAGAGTCACTCGGAGGAAACCCACGCAGACACAGGGAGAACACACCACACTCCTCACAGACAGTCACCCGGAGGAAACCCACGCAGACACAGAGAGAAAATACCACACTCCTCACAGACAGTCACCCGGAGGAAACCCACGCAGACACAGAGAGAACACACCACACTTCTCACAGACAGTCACCCGGAGGAAACCCACGCAGACACAGAGAGAACACACCACACTTCTCACAGACAGTCACCCGGAGGAAACCCACACAGACACAGAGAGAACACACCACACTTCTCACAGACAGTCACCCGGAGGAAACCCACACAGACACAGAGAGAACACACCACACTTCTCACAGACAGTCACCCGGAGTGAGACTCAAACTCACAACCTCCTGGACCCTGGTGCTGTGACAGAGACACTACCTGCTGCACCCAAAATGAATTTGTGTTCCTTTAACCTCAAGTCAAGGTTCTGTTTGTCCTTCTCCAGTAAAGTTGCCTTTTTTTAGAGATCCGAGGTTTCGTATCAACAGCTCATGATTACCATTCACATTACTATTGATCAAACTGAAATCATTCTTAAATTAGCCGCTAATGCACTGCACTGAAACTCAGTATTCCAGTGGGAGAAGCTCTGGAAAAGCTGTTTGTAATGGATCTTTTTCATGGATTTTTTTAATGGATCTCAGATCAATCACTTGGCTCAAATCACAGCTCCCAAATGGTTCAAATAGTTTTTGTTGTTCCCACACTTAGCCAAGTTAGTGATATCCACCATTCCATATTCAATAAAGCCTTAATATACACCATAAATAAATCCGTTCTTGCTCAGATTATATAATCTCCACAGAAAAGCGTTGACTAATAGAATGGAACTAATAGAAAGGTCACCATGCTGAAAGCTAAAAGTGCAGAAGTGCTAGTGGACAGTGAGTGTAAAAGAAAGGAGGTGGCTTCAATGTTGGGGCTGATAATTTTATAGAATCCGTGACTGAAATATGAAGCATGGTATCTTTTTGCAAACTGAAGGCTTCTGTTGTGCCGTGATAAACACCCTCCCGGTGCTCTTACATTTCATTCGTAACGTTTAGCTCAGCAGCTGAAGTGTGCTATTATGACTCACAGCAAGGCTAATTGTGCTGGAGTGCGGTGTTTAGCAGCTATGCTAACATGGCCTATTGTTTACCGAGTTGTTTTGTACCGAGTTGTTGAGAGCATGTAAACAACGCATGAGTAAACGATACCTGAGCGAGGGAGTGAGATTAGCATTGACTGTTCTTTTCTATGCACACACACACACACACACACACACACACCATTCAAATAAGTGAATGAGTCCAAATAAGAACCTTGTCATTTCTAATTTCTGATTTTAGTGTAACCCTTAGAATTTATGAAAGCTACATAATCCTTTTATAACATGAACTTATACACACATAAGCTGACTATCGCTGTGTATAAGATGGATATAGGTTGGTACAGTATGACCCAGGCTCACTGAATACATCAGATAAACATGGGTAGCCCAGTAGTCTCACACTGCCAGACTGTAGGGAGAGTCTGGTACCTCTCGGCACTTAACGTTGACAAGAAGCGCATACTTCTACAGGAAAAGAAATGTAACATTCGTATGTGCGGCCAACATTTAACCAGTCATTAAAACTTGGTTATACCCTGCGTTTGTTTGATGTTTAGAAAGAGGCACCAGTCTCAGCCTAGAGACGGTTAAGATGACAGATGCTGGTTGGAATATTAAATGTATGAATTCATAGATGTATGTGTTAATTTACACATGTCAATGAACCCGTGTTAAGTAACTGTTCAATAAAGTATTTATGAATATAACTTTGAGTATAACTTTATGAATATAACTCTCTCTCTCTCCCTCTCTTTCTCTCTCTCTCTGTGTCTCTCTCCCTCTCTCTCTCTCCCTCTCTCTGTCTGCCTGTCTCTCTCTCCCTCTCTCTCTCCCTCTCTCTGTCTGTCTGTCTCTCTCCCTCTCTCTCTCTGTCTCTCTCTCTCTATCTCTCTGTGTCTCTCTCTCCCTCTCTCTGTCTGTCTGTCTCTCTCTCTCTCTCTCTCTCTCTCTCTCTCTCTCTCTCTTTCTCCCCCTCTCTCCCTCTCTCTCTGTCTGTCTCTCTCTCTCTCTCTCTCTCTCTCTCTCTCTCTCTCTCTCTCTCTCTCTCTCTCTCTCTCTCTGTCTCTCTCTCTTTCTCCCCCTCTCTCCCTCTCTCTGTCTGCCTGTCTCTCTCTCTCTCTCTCTCTCTCTCTCTCTCTCTCCCTCTCTCTCTCTCTCTCTCTCTCTCTCTCTCTCTCTCTCTCTCTCTCTCTCTCTCAGGAGCACCACTGCCTGAGGATAAAGATTCTCGGAGATTGTTATTACTGTGTCTCAGGACTTCCCGAGCCCCGACCAGACCACGCCCACTGCTGTGTGGAAATGGGTCTGAGCATGATCAAAACCATCAGGTAAACAACACAAAGTAAACAAGTAAACATCAGCAAAGGGCATCTCCCGTAGATTTCAATGCCATGAGCTGAAGAACGAAACATCAGCAACCTACCTCACTAATGTTTAATGTGGCTGAATGCTATCAGCTCTGCACAATGTTCCAGCATCTAGTCTAAGCCTTCCCAGAAGAGTAGAGAGAGTCACCGCAGCAAGAAAGATGATAAACGGTTCTAGAGGGAGCCGAGGCCGGAGTGAAGGAAGAATTTAGGGAAAATGAGAGAGAGCTAGAGTGTGTGTGTGTGTGTGTGTGTGTGTGTGTGTGTGTGTGAGAGAGAGAGACAGAGAGAGAGAGAGAGAGAGAGTGAGAGAGAGAGTAGTGTGTGTGTGCACGTGTTTGGCAGTGTTTGTGTGTTTGTGTCTGTGAGAGAGAGAGAGAGAGAGAGAGAGAGAGAGAGAGTGAGAGAGAGAGTAGTGTGTGTGTGCGCGTGTTTGGCAGTGTTTGTGTGTTTGTGTGTTTGTGTGTGTGAGAGAGAGAGAGAGAGAGTGAGAGAGAGAGTAATGTGTGTGTGCGTGTGTTTGTGTGTGTGTGTGTGTGTGTGTGTGTCTGTGAGAGAGAGAGAGAGTAGTGTGTGTGTGTGTGTGTGCGCATGTTTGTGTGTGTTTGTGTGTGTGTGTGTGTGAGAGAGAGAGAGAGAGAGAGAGAGAGAGAGAGAGAGAGAGAGAATGTTAGAGTAGCACTGTTGATTATCTGTAGAGGCAGGATGTCAGATAAGAGGCACTTCTGAAGCAGGTGTGTGTGTGTGTGTGTGTGTGTGTGTGTGTGTGTGTGTGTGTGTGTGTGTGTGTGTGTGTTTGAGAGGAAAAGTGCACTGTTTGGTTACAGAGTCAGGGTAAAGAGTGCACTTACAGTTAAGCACACCACTCAACCACACACACACACACACACACACACACACAATCATGGTCACATTCAGGGTGAATGACTGCAAGCCAGAGAGACCTAAATAATGAGTGATAATTACGACTGAAGAGAAAGACAGCCCTGATTTGCTACAGCCTAATCTCCTTTTGGAGAATGTTTCTGTAATTTCTTATACACCACGTCCAGAAATGTGTCAATACTCTCCTTATAATGAGTGAATTCAACTACTTTCAGCAGCACAAACTGTGGGCAGAGTGTGTATAATCTGTGAGAATCAACATCACCACGCTCCATGTCACCGCACTTAAAGAGATGGCCATACCGTCCCCCAGCACTGGGCTGTGGAGCAGTGATCATTTGTTTCTTTAAAGTAAAGGAACTCTATTCATCACCTGGAGTTGGAGTGGGGTTAGAGATCCAAACTAATCATCCAGCATCAGCACCTGCCCCTCTGACATTTGTGGCTGAATGCCATCAAGTCATCACAGCAATGTTCAGGCGTTTAGTCTAAAATTTGCCAGAAGAGCAAACTCCTTAATAATGTTGATTTTGTTATGTGTTATATCTTTCAACTGTGTGTGTGTGTGTGTGTTTATGCAGGTATGTGCGGTCCCGTACAAAGCACGATATCGATATGAGAATCGGGATCCACTCTGGCTCAGTACTGTGTGGAGTTCTGGGTCTGAGGAAGTGGCAGTTTGATGTCTGGTCCTGGGATGTCGACATTGCAAATAAACTTGAGTCTGGAGGCATACCTGGGTAACACACACACACACGCACACACACAGAGAGAGAGAGAGAGAGAGAGAGAGAGAGAGAGAGACATTTACATTTCTCACCTTGTAGTTCATTTAAACCCGGGCTGTGTCCCAATCTCCTGTTGGACTATTCTATAAGAAATTCTGTTTTCATCTTTTTCTGTACTTCTAAATAATTCTCTCTGCGCTGCCCCCTGCAGGCGGATCCACATCTCAAAGGCAGCTCTGGACTGCCTGAACGGAGCTTATGAGGTGGAAGCAGGACATGGAAAAGACCGCAACGAGTTCCTGAGGAAGCATAACATCGAGACGTTTCTGATAAAGCAGCCGGAAGAGAGTCTGCTCGCCCTCCCTGAGGACATCATGAAGGACGCCACCAACCAATCAGATCACAGAGCTTCTACCACCACCTTCACAGAGGGAACGTGGAGCCCAGAGCTGCCCTTCCACAATATAGTAGGCAAGCAGAATGTGAGTAACACAATAACACATACATACACACGCAGACACACACACACACACACACAGAGTTTTGGTCAAACACATCAGTTCCAGCAGGTGATTGTCTGATCAATGTGCTGAACCCCTCACGTCGTGTGTAATATCGTTACTGTTTAAATGC
>NC_089818.1:1482828-1520328 GCF_029633855.1 Hoplias malabaricus
GTACACTCTTAAAAAGGGTTCTTTGAGGGCTGGCATAAAAGGTTCCATAAAGAATGGTGTGTGTTTACGAGATGTGGGAGTATTATTTAAAGAACCTTTTAAAGATTTAAAAATCCATCACTCCACACCACACTCCTCACAGACAGTCACCCAGAGGAAACCCACGCAGACACAGGGAGAACACACCACACTCCTCACAGACAGTCACCTGGAGGAAACCCACACAGACACAGGGACAACACACCACACTCTTCACAGACAGTTACCCGGAGGAAACCCACGCAGACACAGAGAGAACAAACCACACTCCTCACAGACAGTCACCCGGAGGAAACCCACGCAGACACAGGGAGAACAAACCACACTCCTCACAGACAGTCACCCGGAGGAAACCCACGCAGACACAGGGAGAACACACCACACTCCTCACAGACAGTCACCCGGAGGAAACCCACGCAGACACAGGGAGAACACACCACACTCCTCACAGACAGTCACCTGGAGGAAACCCACACAGACACAGGGACAACACACCACACTCTTCACAGACAGTTACCCGGAGGAAACCCACGCAGACACAGAGAGAACAAACCACACTCCTCACAGACAGTCACCCGGAGGAAACCCACGCAGACACAGGGAGAACAAACCACACTCCTCACAGACAGTCACCCGGAGGAAACCCACGCAGACACAGGGACAACACACCACACTCTTCACAGACAGTTACCCGGAGGAAACCCACGCAGACACAGAGAGAACAAACCACACTCCTCACAGACAGTCACCCGGAGGAAACCCACGCAGACACAGGGAGAACAAACCACACTCCTCACAGACAGTCACCCGGAGGAAACCCACGCAGACACAGGGAGAACACACCACACTCCTCACAGACAGTCACCCGGAGGAAACCCACGCAGACACAGGGAGAACACACCACACTCCTCACAGACAGTCACCCGGAGGAAACCCACGCAGACACAGGGAGAACACACCACACTCCTCACAGACAGTCACCCGGAGCGGGACTCAAACCCACAATCTCCAGGACCCTGGAGCTGTGACAGAGACACTACCTGCTGCTCCACCAATACAGTATGAATACTATTTACAACATTTCATTCTGTAAGTTATTATTAGTAATCAAGAGATGATTTAAAGGTTATGTGGGGGGTCATATGCTATTTGTATATGTTTTTATGCATCTCCATCTGTAGAGTAGAGTTTTGAAGTGGAATGCTGTATTATAAATATATCTGAATAATTTAGGGATGAAGATGTAAATAATGTAAAGTGCTCAGCAAGTATCTCTTGCAGAGTATTACAAGGGAGTCTGTTTCCTGTTCTGAGAAGCCCTCAGACTAGACCCTGGTAAATTGCTGTGATAATTTGATGGTATTCAGCTACAAAACCATTTCTGAGGTCAGGGGCTGATGTTGGATGTTTAGTTTCAAACGTTAGGATCTGAAATCCCTCCCAGAAATACAGGATGGAGCTCCATTTCTTTTGAGAACTCTTCCACACACACACACACACACACACGCACATGCACACACACACACACACACACAAGCACACACACACATGCACACACACACGCAACACACACACAGACACACACAAACACACCAATACTGTTTCTGGTCCTGCTGGTTTTGTGGAATTGAAAAGGAACCTTATTACTATCTGATAAAGGCTCAAGAATCCTGGTCTAAGTCATTTCACATGTTGCAGTGTAATTTGCATGAACTTTCAGAACACACACACACACACACACACACACACCCTCCACCAGCACGCCCACACATTCACGGAGGCTGCATGTGCTTTCCCTCTGTAGACGTTGGCTGCTCTCACGCGTCACTCCATAAACCTGCTCCCTGATCACCTGGCGCAGGCGCTGCATGTGCGCGCAGGCTCGCAGGAAATTAACGCTCGCATGCAGCGCACCATCGCACTGCGCAGCGGAGACACACTCCGGCGACAGCACATCACCCCCTTCTCGCTCTCCTTTAGAGAGACACTACTGGAGCACAAGGTAGACAGAGAAAAAAAACCCATATAACCCCAAAACCCCACCATTCGGCTCTTCATCATTCACCTGTGTCATCTGTTACATGATCGACATCATCAATAACATCATCAATAGCATCATTAATAACATCCTTAATAACATCATCACTTACTTCATCAATGACATCATCACCATTATCAACATCACCTTCTTTCAGCATCGTTTTCATTAGCTCTACTCCATCTCTGCTGCTTCTGTCTCTCTTTCTTTCCCTCTCACTCTCTCTCTTTCTGTTTAGTTCTCTATTCTCCTCTTCATCTTGTCCATTTCTCTCTTTCTTTTTCTATTTTATTCATTTAATGTCATACTTTGCCTCTCTCACTCTCTTGTGAATCTCTCTCTCTCTTTCCCTCTCTCTCTGTCTCTCGCTCTCTCTCTCTCTCTCTCTCTCTCTCTCACTCTCTCTTTCCCTCTCTCTCTGTCTCTCGCTCTCTCTCTCTCTCTCTCTCTCTCTCTCACTCTCTCTTTCCCTCTCTCTCTGTCTCTCTTGCTCTCTCTCTCTCTCTCTGTCTCTCTCTCTCTCACTCTCTCTGTCTCTCGTGCTCTCTCTCTTTCTCTCTCTCACTCCCTCTCTGTCTCCCTCTCTCTCTCTCTGTCTCACTCTCTCTGTCTCTTTATGACATGTTGTTGTCATGAGTAAGCAAAAAGGGTGCTGTGATTTTTAGTACACACACACACACACACTGCGGTAACACATCAGTGTCTCATCGTTTTTTATTTTTATTTTTCTGTTTTTGTTTTTTAATAATGGAAGGACCGAGAACAGCTCTGAGACACTGAAATCTGACGATGAATCTGATGATCATTTGCCGAAATGATTGTTGATTTGTCGTCTTCACTAACTTCCGTAAAGAACAAATGTGTTTAGAGTGAATGGGGTCTCATTTTTAATGACATTACTCCTCGTGTAAGTCCAGCGGCTGTGCTAAAACACTGACAGGAAGGGGTTAAAACACTGACCTGGCTAACCTCAAACAGCAGTACTGCTCCTTCTGTTCTCAGGGAGTGTCTCCTCTGTTTACGTGCAGTTTTCTCTGCGATGTGATGGGGTTTTTTAACGTGCTGTTTTTGTCACTGGAGTACAGAGCACAGCACACATTTACTCACTTAAAGAGCATAAAGAGCTCTGGACTGAGACATTCACTGCAGTCTGTATTTTAGCCACAGCACCGCGGACTTTATGGGATCGTGGCGTTAGGGCCCTCTACCTGCCACCTGCCTCTGTTCATAAATAATGCACATTAGTGACTGGCACTGGCCATGACCTGACCACCCTCTTACTACTCGTGACCAATCAGCATCTGCCAAGTTAGTTTGCATTTTATATTTATACCATCTTCATTGTCACATCATCATCATCATAATCATCATCATCATCATCCTCAGTGTCCCCGCCGACCCTAGACCCTGACTGTGCTTAATTAGTTTGTTCTGCCTTTGCCTCCAAGCCCTGACATCACACATCCTCTCTTTAATCCACCAATCAGAGACAGAGAGAGTGAAGGAGGAGTTTTTGTGTGTGTGTGTGTGTGTGTGTGTCTGTGTGTGTGTGTCTGTGTCTGTGTGTGTGTGTGTGTGTGTGTATACTTTCTCATGTGTAGTGATGCCCACGAATAGGGTGTTTTGAAACATTGAGAATATACATGCTTCTATTTCTGAATGTGTGTGTGTGTGTGTGTGTGTACTTTCTCATACAGTACTCCCAGATGAGAGATGAAGTGTTTAAGTCTAATCTGGTGTGTGCCTTCATCGTGCTCCTCTTCATTACAGCAATACAGTGCCTACTGCCATCTACAAGGTAAGACACACACACACACACACACACACACACACAAGGCTTTGTACATTACAAGGCTCAAAGTCTGTGGACATCTGCTCATCCGAAAGGATAACATTGGCTGGCTCTCTATCATTACAGCGCTGTCCACAGCGGATGCAGGGTTCACTTGTTATCAGAGCTCTCTACAGTTTTTGGACATAAAGTGTTTAATAAACTACAGGCTTTAACCCTGGTTCTTTATGTTGGCCATGGTTCTGCAGGATGGTAACGATGGTAATCCAGTTCTCTGTGCTCATCCTGCTGCACTGCTGTCTGGTCGTCGTGACGACGGCAGAGGATTACAAGTGTCTGCCTCTGGTCCTGAGGAAGGCGTGTTGCTGGGTGAACGAGACTTATATGGCTCGCAATGTTGTCATCCTCCTGTCCATCCTCATCAACTTCCTGGCTGCCATTATTAATATTGTGAGTCTCTCTCTCTCTCTCTCTCTCTCTCTCTCTCTCTCTCTCTCTCTCTTGACACACACACACACACACACAGACAAACAATTATATTGAAAGTGATCATTTATTATTTTGACATTGCTATTTTGAGATGGTTTGTGCTCCAGAAACACTACTCAATGCCGCGCTGCCTCCTGAACCAGTTTGAGTTGTGATATTGCACATGTGCATGTTGCATAGAGCAGGCCGCCCACGTGGGGGATATATTTAGTGCAGAAGCTCTGACTCCAGGCCACCAGGTGTCAGTATAACAGGTAATGCTGGTCCCAAATATTGGGCTATTCAGATCATTTGAGATTCAGATATTTATTTTTTGAGGCTATTGCTAAATGCAGCACTACACTCCACTGGTATTCAGACTCGCCAGCACAAACGTCCTTGTACGAATGAAGCCAAACAGCCCACTGTTCTATTTGTCAGTTTTATATCTTGAATTAGAGCACCTCCACGAAGCTCTGGTTAACTCTGGTTACTCTGCTCTTAGTGACACTGTGTATACATGAGTTAGTGAAGCCCTACATTTTGGAGACCTCTCTGGTGGATATTACACATAATTACAATGTTTGGAAGATCATATTTTAGCTTGGTTGTGCTTTTGGATTATTCTCTTTTTTTCTGTCATTCACTCTCTCTCTTTCTCTCTCTCTCTCTCTCTCTCTCTCTCTCTCTCTCTCTCTCTCTCTCTCTCTCTCTCTCTCTCTCTCTCTCTCTCTAGTTGTGGTGTAACGTTGATAAATCGATTTGGGACGTGTTCAGGAACGGGACGTTTGATGCTTCAGCCACTATCCCTGGCTGCCTCTACCCAGAGGTCGGTTCTTAGGTGATTTCTGTCCTAAAAAAAAAAAAAAAAAAGAATATTAACCAATAATATCAGTGCATTATTTCCCTCCCTTTTATTTGTTCAAAATCACAGCTCTTAATATAAGTCCAAAATCTTCTACACCCCTCTCATATTGAGGAACTCCATCTGCTTTAGCAGCACACACCGTGGACACTGTGTACATCATCTCTGTAGATCAACAACACATTAAACGGGACGCTGTGGAGCAGCCGGACATGATCCTGAGGTCGACATGCTCAGTGACCTCATGACTGAATGCCAACAAAGTGTCCAAAAATCTAGTGTAAAGCCTTCTCGGAAGAGTAGAGTAGAGACTGTTACTGCAATGAAACAGAACAAGCTCCTGATTAATGCCCTTCATTTTTAGGAAAAATGCTGGAGGAGCATCTAGTTGAGGTTGTGATTTAAATCTGAGGAGGTTCACAGATTCGCCTCTGAGCTCGTTGCTAGTAATGAACGTGTTTTTTATTCGGAATATTATCTTTATGTGATGTTTTTATGTGAAACATAACCTTGAAGTGAGCATAAAAAATGGAGTTTGACATAATAACCTTTCCTCAGAATTTACTTAATTTATGTAAAAAGAAAAGGTCACTGAGAAATGAAACCACACACACACACACACACACACACACACACACACACTTTCTAACGTTCCTTTCTTCTCTTAACAAATTAAAGACTGTGATATCTCAGAGCCGTGTTATTACTCAAGGCAAATTCTGCTTCTAGTGCTGCATTTTTTTTTTTTTTTTTTTTTTTTTTTTTTTTTTTAACATTTTTACATGTTGTTTAACATTTTAATGTTGTTCTTTTATTATTTTCTTTTTATTAAAGGCATGACTCTTATTTACGATTTGTAGTATTTTTTTTTATTTCTGGGTGTATTTTTAAAATTCTTCGGTTTATAACCTGTTTATAGAAGTGTGTGTTATTTGTAGTAGTTTTTAATCTTGGACGTGTTTGTTGTTCACACAGTTTTAATTTAAATGACATGTTTTTGTACACACCCTCTAGAGGATATTGCATTGTTCTTTCTGTGTACAGTAAAGTTTCCTATTATTCCTGCATTATCAGCTGTTTACTGGCATGTTGGGTTCTGCAGTGTTGTGTGTTTACAGGAGTGTGTGGGTTCTGCAGTGTTGTGTGTTTACAGGAGTGCATGGGTTCTGCAGTGTTGTGTGTTTACAGGAGTGTGTGTGTTCTGCAGTGTTGTGTGTTTACAGAAGTGTGTGGGTTCTGCAGTGTTGTGTGTTTACAGGAGTGGGTGGGTTCTGCAGTGTTGTGTGTTTACAGGAGTGGGTGGGTTCTGCAGTGTTGTGTGTTTACAGGAGTATGTGTGTTCTGCAGTGTTGTGTGTTTACAGGAGTGTGTGGGTTCTGCAGTGTTGTGTGTTCACAGGAGTGTGTGTGTTCTGCAGTGTTGTGTGTTCACAGGAGTGTGTGTGTTCTGCAGTGTTGTGTGTTTACAGAAGTGTGTGTGTTCTGCAGTGTTGTGTGTTTACAGGAGTATGTGTGTTCTGCAGTGTTGTGTGTTTACAGGAGTGTGTGGGTTCTGCAGTGTTGTGTGTTTACAGGAGTGTGTGTGTTCTGCAGTGTTGTGTGTTCACAGGAGTGTGTGTGTTCTGCAGTGTTGTGTGTTTACAGGAGTGGGTGGGTTCTGCAGTGTTGTGTATTTACAGGAGTATGTGTGTTCTGCAGTGTTGTGTGTTTACAGGAGTGTGTGGGTTCTGCAGTGTTGTGTGTTCACAGGAGTGTGTGGGTTCTGCAGTGTTGTGTGTTCACAGGAGTGTGTGTGTTCTGCAGTGTTGTGTGTTTACAGAAGTGTGTGTGTTCTGCAGTGTTGTGTGTTTACAGGAGTATGTGTGTTCTGCAGTGTTGTGTGTTTACAGGAGTGTGTGGGTTCTGCAGTGTTGTGTGTTTACAGGAGTGTGTGTGTTCTGCAGTGTTGTGTGTTCACAGGAGTGTGTGTGTTCTGCAGTGTTGTGTGTTTACAGGAGTGTGTGGGTTCTGCAGTGTTGTGTGTTTACAGGAGTGTGTGGGTTCTGCAGTGTTGTGTGTTTACAGGAGTGTGTGTTCTGCAGTGTTGTGTGTTTACAGGAGTATGTGTGTTCTGCAGTGTTGTGTGTTTACAGGAGTGTGTGGGTTCTGCAGTGTTGTGTGTTTACAGGAGTGTGTGTGTTCTGCAATGTTGTGTGTTTACAGGAGTGTGTGTGTTCTGCAGTGTTGTGTGTTTACAGGAGTGTGTGGGTTCTGCAGTCTTGTGTGTTTACAGGAGTTTGTGGGTTCTGCAGTGTTGTGTGTTTACAGGAGTGTGTGTTCTGCAGTGTTGTGTGTTTACAGGAGTGTGTGGGTTCTGCAGTGTTGTGTGTTTACAGGAGTGAGAGTTCTGCAGTGTTGTTTGTTTACAGGAGTGTGTGGGTTCTGCAGTGTTGTGTGTTTACAGGAGTGTGTGTTCTGCAGTGTTGTGTGTTTACAGGAGTGTGTGTGTTCTGCAGTGTTGTGTGTTTACAGGAGTGCAATGGCTCTGCAGTGTTGTGTGTTTACAGGAGTGCATGGGTTCTGCAGTGTTGTGTGTTTACAGGAGTGTGTGGGTTCTGCAGTGTTGTGTGTTTACAGGAGTGTGTGTTCTGCAGTGTTGTGTGTTTACAGGAGTGTGTGGGTTCTGCAGTGTTGTGTGTTTACAGGAGTGTGTGTTCTGCAGTGTTGTGTGTTTACAGGAGTGTGTGTGTTCTGCAGTGTTGTGTGTTTACAGGAGTGTGTATGTTCTGCAGTGTTGTGTGTTTACAGGAGTGTGTGTGTTCTGCAGTGTTGTGTGTTTACAGGAGTGTGTGGGTTCTGCAGTGTTGTGTGTTTACAGGAGTGTGTGGGTTCTGCAGTGTTGTGTGTTTACAGGAGTGTGTGGGTTCTGCAGTGTTGTGTGTTTACAGGAGTGTGTGTTCTGCAGTGTTGTGTGTTTACAGGAGTGTGTGTGTTCTGCAGTGTTTTGTTTGTTTACAGGAGGCTGTGTGTTCTGCAGTGTTGTGTGTTTACAGGAGTGTTTGGGTTCTGCAGTGTTGTGTGTTTACAGGAGTGTGTGTTCTGCAGTGTTGTGTGTTTACAGGAGTGTGTGTGTTCTGCAGTGTTGTGTGTTTACAGGAGTTTGTGGGTTCTATAGTGTTGTGTGTTTACAGGAGTGCATGGGTTCTGCAGTGTTGTGTGTTTACAGGAGTGCATGGGTTCTGCAGTGTTGTGTGTTTACAGGAGTGTGTGTGTTCTGCAGTGTTGTGTGTTTACAGGAGTGTGTGAGTTCTGCAGTGCTGTGTGTTTACAGGAGTGTGTGGGTTCTGCAGTGTTGTGTGTTTACAGGAGTGTGTGTGTTCTGCAGTGTTGTGTGTTTACAGGAGTGTGTGTGTTCTGCAGTGTTGTGTGTTTACAGGAGTGTGTGTTCTGCAGTGTTGTGTGTTTACAGGAGTGTGTGTGTTCTGCAGTGTTGTGTGTTTACAGGAGTATGTGAATTCTGCAGTGTTGTGTGTTTAAAGGAGTATGTGTGTTCTGCAGTGTTGTGTGTTTACAGAAGTGTGTGGGTTCTGCAGTGCTATGTGTTTACAGGAGTGTGTGGGTTCTATAGTGTTGTGTGTTTACAGGAGTGTGTGGGTTCTGCAGTGTTGTGTGTTTAAAGGAGTATGTGTGTTCTGCAGTGTTGTGTGTTTACAGGAGTGTGTGGGTTCTGCAGTGTTGTGTGTTTACAGGAGTGTGTGAGTTCTGCAGTGCTGTGTGTTTACAGGAGTGTGTGGGTTCTGCAGTGTTGTGTGTTTACAGGAGTGTGTGTTCTGCAGTGTTGTGTGTTTACAGGAGTGTGTGTGTTCTGCAGTGTTGTGTGTTTACAGGAATGTGTGAGTTCTGCAGTGTTGTGTGTTTACAGGAGTGTGTGTTCTGCAGTGTTGTGTGTTTACAGGAGTGTGTGTGTTCTGCAGTGTTGTGTGTTTACAGGAGTGTGTGGGTTCTGCAGTGTTGTGTGTTTACAGGAGTGTGTGAGTTCTGCAGTGCTGTGTGTTTACAGGAGTGTGTGGGTTCTGCAGTGTTGTGTGTTTACAGGAGTGTGTGTGTTCTGCAGAGTTGTGTGTTTACAGGAGTGTGTGTGTTCTGCAGTGTTGTGTGTTTACAGGAGTGTGTGGGTTCTGCAGTGTTGTGTGTTTACAGGAGTGTGTGGGTTCTGCAGTGTTGTGTGTTTACAGGAGTGTGTGAGTTCTGCAGTGCTGTGTGTTTACAGGAGTGTGTGGGTTCTGCAGTGCTGTGTGTTTACAGGAGTGTGTGGGTTCTGCAGTGTTGTATGTTTACAGGAGTGTGTGGGTTCTGCAGTGTTGTGTGTTTACAGGAGTGTGTGGGTTCTGCAGTGTTGTGTGTTTACAGGAGTGTGTGGGTTCTGCAGTGTTGTGTGTTTACAGGAGTGCGTGGGTTCTGCAGTGTTGTGTGTTTACAGGAGTGTGTGGGTTCTGCAGTGTTGTGTGTTTACAGGAGTGCGTGGGTTCTGCAGTGTTGTGTGTTTACAGGAGTGTGTGTTCTGCAGTGTTGTGTGTTTACAGGAGTGTGTGTGTTCTGCAGTGTTTTGTTTGTTTACAGGAGGCTGTGTGTTCTGCAGTGTTGTGTGTTTACAGGAGTGTGTGGGTTCTGCAGTGTTGTGTGTTCACAGGAGTGTGTGTTCTGCAGTGTTGTGTGTTTACAGGAGTGTGTGTGTTCTGCAGTGTTGTGTGTTTACAGGAGTGTGTGGGTTCTGCAGTGTTGTGTGTTTACAGGAGTGTGTGTGTTCTGCAGTGTTGTGTGTTTACAGGAGTGTGTGGGTTCTGCAGTGTTGTGTGTTTACAGGAGTGCATGGGTTCTGCAGTGTTGTGTGTTTACAGGAGTGTGTGTGTTCTGCAGTGCTGTGTGTTTACAGGAGTGTGTGGGTTCTGCAGTGTTGTGTGTTTACAGGAGTGTGTGGGTTCTGCAGTGTTGTGTGTTCACAGGAGTGTGTGTTCTGCAGTGTTGTGTGTTTACAGGAGTGTGTGTGTTCTGCAGTGTTGTGTGTTTACAGGAGTGTGTGGGTTCTGCAGTGTTGTGTGTTTACAGGAGTGTGTGTTTTCTGCAGTGTTGTGTGTTTACAGGAGTGTGTGGGTTCTGCAGTGTTGTGTGTTTACAGGAGTGCATGGGTTCTGCAGTGTTGTGTGTTTACAGGAGTGTGTGTGTTCTGCAGTGCTGTGTGTTTACAGGAGTGTGTGGGTTCTGCAGTGTTGTGTGTTTACAGGAGTGTGTGGGTTCTGCAGTGCTGTGTGTTTACAGGAGTGTGTGGGTTCTGCAGTGTTGTGTGTTTACAGGAGTGTGTGGGTTCTGCAGTGTTGTGTGTTTACAGGAGTTTGTGGGTTCTATAGTGTTGTGTGTTTACAGGAGTTTGTGGGTTCTATAGTGTTGTGTGTTTACAGGAGTGCATGGGTTCTGCAGTGTTGTGTGTTTACAGGAGTGTGTGTGTTCTGCAGTGCTGTGTGTTTACAGGAGTGTGTGGGTTCTGCAGTGTTGTGTGTTTACAGGAGTGTGTGGGTTCTGCAGTGCTGTGTGTTTACAGGAGTGTGTGTGTTCTGCAGTGCTGTGTGTTTACAGGAGTGTGTGGGTTCTGCAGTGTTGTGTGTTTACAGGAGTGCACGGATTCTGCAGTGCTGTGTGTTTACAGGAATGTGTGAGTTCTGTAGTGTTGTGTGTTTACAGGAGTATGTGGGTTCTGCAGTGTTGTGTGTTTACAGGAGTGTGTGTGTTCTGCAGTGTTGTGTGTTTACAGGAGTATGTGTGTTCTGCAGTGTTGTGTGTTTACAGGAGTGTGTGTGTTCTGCAGTGTTGTGTGTTTACAGGAGTGTGTGAGTTCTGCAGTGCTGTGTGTTTACAGGAGTGTGTGGGTTCTGCAGTGTTGTGTGTTTACAGGAGTGTGTGTGTTCTGCAGTGTTGTGTGTTTACAGGAGTGTGTGTGTTCTGCAGTGTTGTGTGTTTACAGGAATGTGTGAGTTCTGCAGTGTTGTGTGTTTACAGGAGTGTGTGTTCTGCAGTGTTGTGTGTTTACAGGAGTGTGTGAGTTCTGCAGTGTTGTGTGTTTAAAGGAGTGTGTGTGTTCTGCAGTGTTGTGTGTTTACAGGAGTGTGTGGGTTCTGCAGTGCTGTGTGTTTACAGGAGTGTGTGAGTTCTGCAGTGCTGTGTGTTTACAGGAGTGTGTGAGTTCTGCAGTGCTGTGTGTTTACAGGAGTGTGTGGGTTCTGCAGTGTTGTGTGTTTACAGGAGTGTGTGGGTTCTGCAGTGCTGTGTGTTTACAGGAGTGTGTTGGTTCTGCAGTGTTGTGTGTTTACAGGAGTGCGTGGAGTTGTGGCTCATTTCTGGACTGTTGCAGCTTCACAGGGTGTTTGTTTTTTGGTGTTTTTTTCTACAGTGTTTAGTGCTCGCAGCCATGTTTGTGTTTGTTCTGCAGAATGTTTTATTTGTTTATGTCAAAGTTTTTTTTTATATTTAAGGGTGAGTTTTTGGTTATTTTCCAATGTTTTATATCTGTGGATGTGTTTGTTATTTGTTTCTGAAGTGTTTAATTTTAATATTTGTGTCTATGGTTTCTTGAGTAGTTTGTTTGTTGATCATTTTGGAAGTGCTTTTCTGCAGTGTTCAGCGTTGATGAGAGTGTTTGTCGTATATATCCGCAGTATTTCGTGTTCACTGGCGTGCTGGCGATGGTGACCTGTGCTGTGTTTTTGCGTCTGAATTCCGTGCTGAAGCTAGTGATTCTGCTGATGATGATCGCTGTTTACTCGCTGCTCACGGAGGGGTTTTATCACTCGCTTTTCACTCGCTACGACTCAATCTCCAGCTACGACAACTTTGGCAACCACAGGTTTTTATCCTAACACCATATTACATTATTCTTCTCATTCCTTTTGGGTTATTTTATTGTCCGAATAAATATGAATAAACCTGAGTTCCTTTAAATACACTGATCAGCCATAATTTTAAAACCTCTTGCATTAATTCGTGCAAGACCCCCTTGTGCCACAGAAACAGCTTTGACCCCTAAAGCCATGAACTCCACAAGACCACGAAGGTGGGATCAAGATGTTTGCAGCAGATCCTTTAAGTCCAGTGCGTTGAGAAGTGGAGCCAATGTGGAGCAGACTTCCTGCAGCACATCCACAGATGTATGATAGGATTTAAATCTAGAGTAGTTGAGGGTCAAGGTGACACCTGCAGCTCTTTGTCATGATCCTCACACTATTCCTAGACTATTTTTCCAGTGCTATTAGGGAATACCAGTGAGATGAATGGGGTATAATTGGTCGGCAGCAATGTTAACAGAGGTGCTACATGTCAAAGTAATATCCACATGAATTTCCAGCAGAACATTGCTCAGAAAACTACATCCACAAACAGATCATCATAGAACTATTTCTACCAACACACGTTGGTAGGTGGATTGGAGACTCAAAAGTGTCCGTAGGTGTGTGTGTGTGTGTGAGTGAATGTGTGAGTGTGTGTCACCCTGTGAAGGACTGGTGCCCCCTGCAGGGTGTGTTCCCGCCTTGCACCCAGTGACTCCGGACCCACTGCGACCCTGAACTGAATAAGGGTTACAGACAATGAATGAATGAATTAACTTTCAATGGAAGACAATGTAATGTACTGAATGATTTTATTCAGAGAAATTTAAGAGTGTTTCTATTGGCCATTCATTATGAGATTTACACACATTATGAAGGACAGCTGCTGTGTTCAAATGATGTAGTAATTAAACATCCACACACATAGAGACACATGTTTTTCTTTGACAGCGATGATATCCCACCCCTCGACAAGGCCACTGTAAACAGATAATCAGTGTCAGTAACTTGCAGTGGTTTTAATCTTGTGGCTGATCCATGTATGTATTGTGATGTTCATCGTCCTTATATATATATATATATAAATATATATAGTATAGGTATAAAATGTGTGTGTGTGTGTGTGTGTAATAAACCTGGCTAATGACTTTCTTATGCCCTGTTGCTGCGGTGACAGCGAAAGCTTCCTGGGAACCAAGAGAACATCTCTGCTTCTAATGGCAATGTTCCTGTTAGCAGTGTTCTATCACGGACAACAGGTGAGGACTCACACACACACACACACACACACACACTTTTATTCTCTCGCCCTTTTCTTTCTCTCTCATTCTCTCCCTCCTTATCTTTATAAGGTCATGTGTTACTAGGAAACATGGCTGGGCCATTGGCAATTTCATAAGGCCTTCTCAGGCAGTGTGTGTGTGTGTGTGTGTGTGTGTGTGTGTGTGTGTGTGTGACTGAAAGAGAAAGAGGCCAAATAGGAGGCTTTTTAAGTTCACTCTGTTGAATTGCTGTCTTTGATGCTGGAGATCAGTAGAAGACCTGCAGGGTAATGAAAAGGGAGAGAGAGAGAGAGAGAGAGAGAGAGAGAGAGAGAGAGAGAGATTTATGGAAAACAAGTAAGAAGAAAAGGTGGGTAGGCAGCAAAAGAGAGGGGTAGGGTTTTGGAGAGAGTGAGAGTGAGAGAAAGAGGGAGAGAGACTGAGAGTGAGAGAAAGAGGGAGAGAGACTGAGAGGGAGAGAAAGAGGGAGAGAGACTGAGAGTGAGAGAAAGAGGGAGAGAGACTGAGAGTGAGAGAAAGAGGGAGAGAGACTGAGAGTGAGAGAAAGAGGGAGAGAGACTGAGGGAGAGAAAAAGGGAGAGACGAGAGAGAAAGAGGGAGGGAGAAACACTGAGAGGGAGAGAAAGAGGGAGGGAGTGTGAGAGGGAGAGAAAGAGGGAGGGAGAGTGAGAGGGAGAGAAAGAGAGCAAACAGGTGGGTGTTTAAGAGCAGAATGACAGATTGTAAACTCAGTCTCTCTGTGTTCTCTGGAGTGTGATGGAGCTCCGTTAAATACCTTTGGGAGAAGTTGGAGTGGTGTGTATGATCCACAAGTAATTATCCCACATCAGTTCTTGACCCTGCTAGTGTTTATGTGGCTGAATGCCATCAAATGTATGTAATCCCTCCATGCATCCATGGAGCACATGATATTTCTCTCTCTCTGTCTCTCCGTGTCTCTCCTTCTCTCGGTTCAGTAGTTGTGGCACATTAGGGGAGACTCAGAGCAGGGCCCAAATAGCTGTAATAGACACAGGAAGAAAAACGGAGTGAAAGCTAATCCGGTAAAAAGGATTTAAATGATTTAATCCAATGAAAAATCGCTGTAAAGACTGAACTTTTGACCTTGGTCCTGAACCCAGAGCTAGAGGTCAGGGAATTTCCACTGAGGCTCGATATGAAGGACCCAGTTCCATCATCCCACGAAAGAGGTTAAAAGCATCTGAATAATTAAAGAAGGGCTGGGAATTAAAACAGCTTTTACTTTCAGAGGCTCACATCACTTCAGGGCTAAAAGCTAACATTCTACAGTGGCACTTTCAATAGCCCCTCCCACTTAGAGGCACTGTTCATGGTTTTAATCAAAAACCCTGTGCATAAAACTGTTTTGGGAACCCTGTTTTGTTTGGGGGCCTTGAATCTGTGCAAGGAACAATGAAATATACTGCCTCAGTCACAGGTCATGGAGTCCTCCATCCAGGGTAATGACCCAAATGGACGACTGCATCGGACACTTGGGTTCCATACAGAGCACCAATCCAAAAATTTGTTCACGTCTGTAGAACTAGCTAAAGCTGGGAGAGTATTTACCCTTTAAGGCCTGACAGTAAATATAACTGGTTTTATAGGTAGATGGTGATATGTAGCATAGCTTTTAGGACTTCCCTTATTTAAGCTGGAAGGGCTCTAATATTTAATCTCATCAAAATATCTCCTGAAATTTTTGAAAATGAAATAATTGAAGAAATGAAGTTGTGTTGTTTGTTATTTGACAATAGGATCTTTTACATGTTCCTCATCATCAAGCAGTCAGCCACTGATTAATTTCTGGTTCACTGAAAAAGCTGTTGTAATCCATTTTAATTGATTTTTCATGTATTTCGTGTATTTTTTTGTCAATTTTTTAGTTATGGATTAACGATACACTGAAATTAATTAGTCTGGAAGTGTCATACTGCAGGGTTGTGGTCTTGTGTAGATGATTTGTGTGTGTCCGTGTCCGTGTGTGTGTGTGTGTGTGTGCTTCTGAAAGACAGGGATAATGAGGGTCAGGCTTCAAGATGTGCTTTTAATTGTGGCTGTGCTTCTAATAATTACCCTGAAAACAGCCATGGCATTCACCCCTTACCCACACGGGCATATGCAAACAAACACACACACACAACACACACACACACACACACAAACGCACTGTGTCTTGCTCATTTAATTACTTCACAAAATTATCTTTCACACTGCATTCAATCTCATCTCACTCATGTTCACACACACACACACACACACACATTCTTCACAGCTTACACAGTGCCCAGTCTGTTAGTGGATTCGTTATCAATCTGGCAACATGAGCAATGTTAATCCTTTCCCTCGTTTAGCAGCTGTAATTATTTCTGGATTTTAAATATATGCAGATGAGTGTGCATTGATTGTTTTTTTTGGAGAGATGTTGTTAGTGCTGTGCTTGTGTGCATGCGCATGTGTGTGTGCACATACACGTGTGCGTTTGTGTGTGTGTGTCTGTCCATCTTGTGTTTGTGTGTTTACACTTGACTGGATCACATTTAGGAATGTTCCAGTGAAAAATCACATTTACAGAATTTGTCACTCCCTCCAGGCTTCATTAGTTCTCAAAGGAAAAGCTTTTTCTCATGTGTTGCTTGTTGGTGTCTCATTAACTTCCTATAGATGTCATAATGATTCTCCTAAAATTCTTCAGGAGAAAGAGCATGAGGCAGAAAGAAGAAATATATGTGCAGTAGGACATAAAACTAATGTCTGGAACTGCAGAGATATTAAGAAGACACTACAGAGATATTAAGGAGTCACTACAGAAGTATTAAGGAGACACTACAGAGATAGTGAGGAGACACTACAGAGATAGTGAGGAGACACTACAGAGATAGTGAGGAGACACTACAGAGATATTAAGGAGTCACTACAGAAGTATTAAAGAGACACTACAGAGATAGTGAGGAGACACTACAGAGATATTAAGGAGACACTACAGAGATAGTGAGGAGACACTACAGATATGTTAAGGAGACCATACAGAGATGGTAAGGAGACACTACAGAGATATTAAAGAGACACTACAGAGATAGTGAGGAGACACTACAGAGATATTAAGGAGACACTACAGAGATATTAAGGAGACACTACAGAGATAGAGAGGAGACACTACAGAGATAGTGAGGAGACACTACAGACATGGTAAGGAGACCATACAGAGATGGTAAGGAGACCCTACAGAGATATTAAAGAGACACTACAGAGATAGTGAGGAGGCACTACAGAGATATTAAGGAGACACTACAGAGATATTAAGGAGACACTACAGAGATAATGAGGAGACACTACATAGATATTAAGGAGACCATACAGAGATGGTAAGGAGACACTACAGAGATATTAAGGAGACACTACAGAGATAATGAGGAGACACTACATAGATATAAAGGAGACCATACAGAGATGGTAAGGAGACACTACAGAGATATTAAGGAGACACTAAAGAGATAGTGAGGAGACACTACAGAGATATTAAGGAGACACTACAGAGATAATGAGGAGACACTACAGATATATTAAGGAGACACTACAGAGATGGTAAGGAAACACTACAGAGATATTAAGGAGACATTACAAAGATATTAAGGAGACATTACAGAGATATTAAGGGGAGGGTTCAAATCCATATGATGCCTCACACTCCCATTAGAGCTCAATTGCCCTCTCTGCCTGTGTGGGTAGGATGGCCTACCTCTCCCCATCACTTCCCATGGTGATAACTGGCATGTCCTCTGTTATCTGATGTGTCTGATCTGGGCAGTTTGCATTCTCCTCTGTTGCTTTAATCTTTTCAGAGGCCTTTGCAACAGTTGGAAAACAAGGAAACCAAAAATAAGATCTATATATCTGTCTGAAGATTAGAAGAGTGGTCATACAGCTCGCTTTTCTCTGTGTGAATTAGTTTCTTCATGTTTTCTGTTGTGACGAAATGAGCCACTGTTTTTAAGGTGGTATTTAAGGTGGAAATGAGCTGGTGTACAAAACTATAAAAATGTAGTTTATTTGTGGTTTTGGTTTATCGCTTCATTAACTTTTACTGGTATTTTACATTGGCTGTTACTTTTATTATGGGCTGGCTGCAGTTGCTAGGTTACAGACGAACAAAGAAGAGTGATGTTTAATGAAACTGCTGTATATCTGAGAGTCACTCTGTCTATCACTGTTTCCATTTGCCCCTTTTAACATCTTTCTCTACCTCTTTGTGTCAGTCTTCTCATCTCTTCCTTTGTTTCTCTCCCTTTTCCTAACTCTTCATTTTTTCTGGTGTAAATTGTATTGAAAGGAGATATAATAAGTGGATAAGACATTTATCTCTTTTCTCCCTCCCCGTAGCTGGAGTACACGGCTCGTCTGGATTTCCTGTGGCGTGTTCAGGCTAAGGAAGAAATAAATGAAATGAGAGAATTACGAGAACACAATGAGAACATGCTCCGCAACATTTTGCCCAGCCACGTCGCTCGCCACTTCCTAGAGAAGGACCGAGACAATGAGGTGCACACACACACATACACACACACACACACACGTGTCTGTGAGTGTCTTGCTTGTGGTGGTGTGGGTATGAGAATCTGTGTGTGATGAGGTGTGTATCTGTGTGTGTGTGTGGTGAGGTTTGTGCAAATAAACACAAATACAAACCCCGATATTTAACACACACATTGTCCTCTGAGCCAGGAACAACCTCCACCTGCAGAACACAGGATTTAACACAGAATCAAGGACATCTCCCAAATATAAACAATTAGAGCATTCTCTAAAATCAAGATACAGCTTTCAAACTTCACTCCCATGTCTGGAATCACCGCTAAGAACTTCTTTGTCCCGTGTCAGCATTCTCATTATTATTTGGCATTCTGTGATTCTCACATATTTTTAATAAATAAATAAACTGTGGTCAAAATATGCTTGTGTGCTCGGGTTATACACATATTTCATTGTGGTGACAAAATGACCAGCAGAGAGCATTGCACAGTTCAAACAGAACAGACGCTGGATAAGGAATAAACCTTTGTTAGTGATGGTTTTTATGCTTTTATTGATATGAAGAAGAAACACATTTATTGATCCCTTGGGGAAATAAATGCTTCTTTGCATTTGATCCATCCGTGGCAGTGAACACACAAACACACATTAGAGAGCAATTCTTTACACACACTGGGGCAGCGAAGACACACACAAATTCAGCAGGGGGCCGCTGACCACCTCGGCGCTTGGGATGCAGTTTAGGGGTTAAGCGCCTTGCTCAAGGGCACTTCAGCTGTGAATTAATTTCTCTTGCTGGTCCTGGGAATTGAACCGGTGACCCTCAAGGACACTGCGGCCCCTGATACATCACGGGGGAGTAGATCATTGTTGGGGGGTAGCGTTCTGGCAGGTGTTATAATAATATTGTCAGACCAAGCAAGCTCCCCCTGGAGGAGCTACAGGTAACATCTACACAATAAGACATGTCTCTAAAAGAATTTGATGTGCATCAGGCCACAGCCCAGAAGAAAGAGGGAGTATCATTTAGGGATGTGTCAAATTAACATTCAATTCCCCCACAAAATCCTCCCTGGAGAAGCCACAGTTAAATGCATTAATGAGTAACATGTGAACACTTAGACGTTTGAAATTTTTGAGGCTTTACACCCCCCACCACAGTTAAATGCAGCACTGTTAACAGGACGGAAAAACAGCACAGCTACACCGTCATAAACCAGCACATGTTAGCACCACACCAGCAAAAACCTACAACCTGTTTATTTATTCTTTGACCTGGGATTTTATTGTTTAATCTGAAGACCAGGGCTGGGGTAGCTTCTCATAAAAGTAATCCATTACTTGTGCGGTGTCGTGTTTGTTTGTGAGTAGCGTGATATTTACAGACAAGGCTCTTGTTTATTTGCAAAGCTGTGGAACTAGATTCTCTCCATATGAGCGTCTCATAAGAGTGTGTAGTGAAGTGTGTGTGTGTTAGTGTCTGGCCCTGTCCCATTACTCAAATTTGCACCGTTGCAACCCTCGTGTGGCCTTACAGATGCAAGGCTGTAGGACGTCCTGTTGATTTAATATTCCCCAACAAAGGCGCTCATGAGTGTCCCATGGGACTTAATGTGCACCTCTTTCAAGTTCACATCAGACCACAAAAAAAAACCTTTTTAACTCTTTATTGGCCACTGTGCTGCACACAAAGGAATTTGTTCTCTGAATTTAACCCAATCCGTGCAGTGAAACACACATTTACACACACACTAGTGAACACTAGGGGGGAGTAAGCACATGCCAGGAGCAGTGGGCAGCCCTAGCCATGGCGCCCGGGGAGCAGGGGTTATGTGCCTTGCTCAATGGCACTTCTGTCATGACCTGCCGGCTCTGGGATTCGAACTGGCGACCTTCTGGTTACAGCCCAGTTCCCTGAATACAAACAGACAAAGGTTCTGCAGATGTACAGTCAACATCACGCTGCTCATCAGAAGAAAATCACATTTCACAATCACATTCGTTGACAGATGGATGGCTATTAGGACGACTAGAGCAGACAATGAAAGGCTCTTGAGACACAAATATGCCTCTACAATTAGATTCCTCAACAACTTTCTACACAATTCTTTCCAAGCGCTCAATCTTAAGTTGTGTTTAAGCAGTAGTGAGGTTTACAGTTGAAGGAATCCAGAGCAGAATGTGTCTGAGTTCTGTTATCAACACTGATGTGCCTTAAGCCCCTGTGCCTCCTTTAGCTCAGCCTTCAACAACCTCATCAACTGTACACTTCAGGGAACACCTTAGGGCTTGTAGAAAGAATTGGGACAGGGCATCTCTGTGTGGTGAGGTTTGTGTGTGTGTGTGTGTCTCTTGCTCTTTCTCTCATTTTGAGTTATTGTGAGAGCAACAATGCTCACAATACCACCCTTTTCAATACACACACACACACACTCACACACACAGAGAGAGAGAGAGAGAAAGAGCTCAGAAATGAAGGGTTTTAATCAGGAGTGTGTTCCTCTTTGCTGCAATAACCGTCTCTTCTTTTCTATAAAGGTGTTTGATCACATTAAAGGGCAGTTGCTGTGCAACCCGGTCTCACCCGGTCTTAAACAATCTCACATGGTCTCACCCAGTCTCACATGGTCTCAGACAGTCTCACCCTGTCTCACATATATTGGAGACTGCAATTCGTGACATAGTCGCATATTTCTGACATTTTATGAGACAATATCACAATCATAAGTGAATGGGTAATTACCATAAAAACACTATGGTAAAGCAAATAATGTCCTTTTCAGTATTAACCTTTTAATTAGTCAAAATAACATTAAGTGAAAGAAATGTTCTTGTTAGAGTTAAAGCTAAAGTAGGACACCAATAATAAACTTTGCTTATGAGAAATATTATAATAAAATATTTTATGCCTTTGTTGGAATGTTATGTAATTTGCATTATGCCTTTTTCTATGTTATGAGTAATGAGGCCTGTAATGAGGAAGAGTTTTTAGTGTTACTGTCGCATAGTGCTTTTATGGTAATTACCCATTCACTTACGATCGTGATATTGTCGTATAAAATGTCGGAAATATACGACTATGTCACGAATTGCAGTCTCCTATAAATGTGACTATATCACAAGGAAGTGTGAGGTCGTGTTGTGCTGTGAGGATGTGATGGCATTCTGACCCATAGTGAGGTCAGGTGCTGATGTTGGATGATTAGTTCTGATGACACACGTTACAGCTCATCCCAAAAGCATTAGACGGAGCTCCATCACCCCAGAGAACACAGTTCCGGTGTTTCACTGTCCAGTGTTGGGGAGGTTTATACTTCTCTAGCCCATGTTTGGCTTTGGGCAGGGTGACGTTAGGTACACGTGCAGCTGCTCTCTGCTTTTCTAAGGATATTATACCCTCTTGGACTGGGCTGTGTGATTAGTGAAGTGTGTGTGTGTGTGTGTGTGTGTGTGTGTGTGTGTGTGTGTGTGTGTGTGTGTGTGTGATTTACGTCAGTCTGCTGTTGTTAGTGGACTTAGTGGATGATTCAGCAGTAATGTCATAAAGGCAAAGAAATGTGATCTGAACCTCACTCACTCAAGCACACACATAAACACACACACACACACACACACACACACAAACCTGACCCAGTCGAACCACACTGTTGATCAAAGAAATTTAATTTATTAACTTTTATTTTTCTTTTAACAAAGTGTGTGTGTGTGTGTGTGTGTGTGTTTGTGTGTGTGTGTGTGTGAGTTGGGGTGGGGTGGGGTTGACTGATAATATATTGTGCCGAATCAGAGACATGTAATTTCTATAGTGGAGCAACACTGCCCTCTGGCAGTCAGTTGTGTTAAAGCAAAGCAAACATTCTGAGTCCAGTTGTTTTATGTTTTTATCACATTTTGTAGTTTTACTTATATGTTTTATTGCTATCCCAGTAAACAAGAAACCGTTCAAAATGGGTCTAAAAATAGTCTGTCCGTCAAGGACATATTTTAAACGTCAATGGACGTCCAAAATCCATCTTAATAAGTTAGTTAAGTGGTGACCAATCGATAACGTCGGTGGACGTCCAAAATACATCTGATAGTCGTCTTTTCAATGTCTGTGTTTGGACGTCTTTTCAACTTTCATTTTCAACCTTAAGAGAACGTTGATTAGACGGCAGTCATTACGTTATTTCAACGTTGAATCAACGGCTAAATGTTTACTGGGATATTTGTGTCAAATATTGTTTGCCGTGGTTTACATTTCGTGGACATCTTGGTAGACATTGGAACACCTCTATTTAATGACATACAGCCATGTAAACAGTAGTGAGGAACAGATTCATGATGAATACACTTTAAATGATGGAGGAGGATAGCTTCAAACACACTCCATACTACTACACGGAATCAATGCTTAACATCTCTCTCTCTCTCTCTCTTTCTCTCTCTCTGTGTAGGAGTTGTATTCTCAGTCGTATGATGCCGTCGGGGTGATGTTTGCCTCTATTCCTGGCTTTGCTGATTTTTATTCTCAGACTGAGATGAATAATCAGGGAGTCGAGTGTCTGCGGCTTCTCAACGAGATCATTGCCGACTTCGATGAGGTCTCTCTCTCTCTCTCTCTCTCACCCACTCACTCACTCACTCACACACACACACCAGTAATGATTACTGCCAAAGAAACTGTCATCAAAAATAAAGCCTGTATCCCTATTTCTCTTTTATTTCTTTTTTTTTTTTTGACATCTTTTGAAATGAAAAGTTATATGTTATATTATGTGATATATTCATAACAAATACAAATAGAAATGCTCAATTTTTTCTTATTTGAATATGTTATAATGTAAATATCCATTCATTCATTCATTTATTCATTCAGTTCAGGGTTGCGGTGAGTCTGAAACCTTCTCTGAATCACTGGGCGCAAGGCAGGAACACACCCACTCACTCACACTGTCTCTCTCTCTCTCACACACACACACACAGACACACACACACACACACACACACAGTCACAGGCTCACAATATTTGAGTGTGTGAGTTATGTATGTATCGATCGTGCCGCTTCTCCCTATTCAACATAAGGAAGATTAGGCCGTACCTAACTCAACATACAACACAGCTCCTTGTTCAGACGTTAGTAATCTCCCGTCTAGACTACTGCAACGCCCTCCTGACAGGTCTTCCGGCCTGTGCTGTGAGACCGCTACAGATGATCCAGAATGCTGCAGCACGCCTGGTCTTCAGCCAACCAAAAAGAGCACATGTCACGCCCCTATTAGTTGAGCTGCATTGGCTACCCTTAGCTGCTCGCATCAAATTCAAATCACTAATGATGGCCTTCAGAGTATTCACTGGTTCTGCTCCCATCTTCCTCAATAGACTCTTAAAACCATACGTTAGCGCCCGCCCTCTCTGTTCCTCAAAGGAGCGCCAACTAACACGGCCAACCCCCCGTACAGGTCAGTCGAGGCTGTTCTCATCTCTGGTACCACGCTGGTGGAAAGAGCTTCCAAGCTCCATCAGAGCAACAGAAACCCTCTCCGCATTCAAGAAATCCTTGAAAACCCAGCTCTTCTGAGAGTATCTCTTGCACTGAAAGTCTTTCTCTAATGCACTTATTACTTCCTGTGGCATATTGCACTCAATGTAAGGTCATTTGTATAAATCGTGCTGTAGTTCGAATGTTAGATCCTCTTTTGTAAGTCGCTTTGGATAAAAGCGTCTGCCAAATGCATAAATGTAAATGTATGTGTGTGTGTCTCATGCAGCCCTGTAAATCTTGTAAGGGTGTAAATTATAATGAGTTTTACTTCTTTCTCTGTGTTTCTCTTTTTTCTGCCCACACTGATCTCCACACAGTTACTGGGTGAAGAGCGTTTTCAGGACATTGAGAAGATTAAGACGATTGGGAGCACATATATGGCAGTGTCTGGTCTGTCACCAGAAAAACAGGTAGAATACACACACACACACACACACACACACTCACAGAGAGAGAGAGAGAGAGAGAGAGAGAGATTTACAGCTTACAGCTTATTTACAGTTATATTGACATATTGTTTCATTTTGGTCACATTTTGTGTGTGTGTGTGTGTGTGTGTGTAGCAGTGCGAGGATAAGTGGGGTCACCTGTGTGCTCTGGCTGATTTCGCCATCGCTCTGAATGAGAGCATCCAGGAAATCAACAAACACTCCTTCAACAATTTCCAGCTCCGAATTGGTGAGTTGAGGTTCTTTCTCGGGTGTGTTCCTCAGACTCTCTTCAGTTTCTTACAGTCAGTGTTTGCACAGAGAGTAAAACATGTTCAGATCTGTTCTGTGGGATCAGACTTTGTGTTTGTTGGGTACAGTGCTTTTCTACAGTGCTTTTTCCCTTTCTTGCCGCTTCTTGAATTTTCAGCTCTACTGTTGCAACACAAAAGCAAGGAATGTTAACTGTCAGAAAAAGAATAATTCAACACTTTGAACAGTTCTTCAGAGAATGTATTTTTGGTTGTATTTACAACAGAGAACCCAGGCAAAAACAACAAAACCTAGCCCTATACTAACTACTTTATGGACATTATACCAATACATAGTATTACAAATTACAATACAGTTATACATTGCCCTTCCTGGATCAGGGCCTTGTCGTGGCGGAAGGGCTTGTGTGGTCTCATGACATCCAGGGCTATGTCGTCGGGAGCTGTTAGCTCCCAGTAAGGTCTCCCATGGCAAACAGGTCTGGAGTGAAGATCCAGACAAACATGATCCAAAAGCATTCCTATGAGTACACACATTAAAATTCAGTGTACCCTGCCCGGGAAAGGGTTACCGGGACCTACCCCTGGAGCCAGGCCTGGGGGTAGTGTCCGACGGCGAGCGCCTGGTGGCTGGGCAGCCCACGTAACCCGGCCGGGCTCAGCCCGAAATGGCAACGTGGGAGGATCATGTAGGCTCACCACCCGCAAGATCCAGAGTAGGGGTGTGGTGCAATGCCCATCGGGCACAGAGCGGGGGCGGAGGGGCCCCTGGCGTCGTGGAACTTGTCAGCGGAAACTGGTTCTTGGTACGTGGAACATAACCTCTCTGGGGGGGAAAGAGCCAGAGCTGGTGCGTGAGGTTGAGAGATACCAGCTAGATATAGTTGGGCTCACCTCTACACACAGTGTAGGCTCTGGAACCAAACTCCTCGATAGGGGTTGGTCTCTCTCTTACTCAGGAGTTGCACAGGGTGAGAGGCGCCGGGCGGGTGTGGGGATATTCACAAGTCCCCGGCTGGCGCCTGTACGGCTGAAGTTTGTCCCAGTAAACGAGAGGGTCGCCTCAATGCGGCTCCGGCTTGCAGAGAGGAAAACTTTGACTGTTGTGTGTGCGTATGCACCGAACAGCAGCTCAGAGTATTCGGCCTTCTTGGAGGCAGTGAGTGGAGTTCTAGAGGGGATTCCATGCACTGACTCTGTTGTTTTGCTGGGGGACTTCAATGCTCACGTTGGCAATGACTGGGAAACCTGGAGAGGAGTGATTGGGAGGAACGGACTGCCTGATCTAAACCCGAGTGGTGTGATGTTGTTGGACTTCTGTGCTAGCCATGGTTTGTCCATAACGAACACCATGTTCGAACATAAGATTGCTCATAAGTGTACTTGGTACCAGAACACTCTACGCCAAAGGTCAATGATCGACTTTGTGGTTGTGTCTTCTGACCTGAGGCCGTATGTTTTGGACACTCGGGTAAAGAGAGGGGCTGAGCTGTCAACCGATCACCATCTGGTGGTGAGTTGGATCCGATGGCGGGGAAAGCTGCCGGACAGACCTGGTAAACCCAAACGTATTGTGAGGGTGTGCTGGGAAACGCTGGCAGATGACTCTGTCCGGATGGATTTCAACTCTCACCTCCGAGAGAACTTCTCACATGTTCCGGAGGAGGTAGGGGGAATGGAGTCTGAATGGACACTGTTCCGGACCTCCATCGTGGAAGCGGCTGCATGTAGCTGTGGTCAAAAGCTTGTCGGTGCCTGTTATGGCGGCAACCCAAGAACCCGTTGGTGGACACCAGGGGTGAGGGAAGCTGTCAAGCAGAAGAAGGAGGCTTTTCGAGATTGGCTAGCTCGGGGAACTTCCGATTCTGCGGATGGGTACCGGCAGGCGAAAAAGGCTGCAGCTGTGGCAGTTGCTGAAGCAAAATCCAGAGCATGGGAGGAGTTTGGAGAGGCCATGGAGAATGACTTCCGGGCGGCCTCAAAGAGGTTCTGGAAAACACTCCGACAGCTCAGGAGGGGGAGGGGGGACACTGTCCAAGCTGTGTTCAGCAAGGATGGTGAAACTCTGAACTCGACTGAGCGTATTGTTGGGCGTTGGAAGGAGCACTTTGAGGAACTCCTTAACCCGAGAGACATGCCTCCTGTACAGGAGGTAGGGCCAGAAGTGTCTGGGGGGTCAGATTCCATTTCCTTGGCTGAAGTCACTGAGGTGGTGAAAAAGCTTCGCAGTGGCAAAGCTCCAGGAGTGGATGAGATTCGCCCAGAGTTACTGAAGGCACTCGATACTGTGGGGCTGTCTTGGATGACACGTCTATACAATATCGCATGGACCTCGGGAACGGTGCCTTTGGATTGGCAAACCGGGGTGGTGGTTCCTATTTTCAAAAAAGGGGACCGGAGAAAGTGTGCCAATTATCGTGGCATTACACTTCTCAGCCTCCCGGGGAAAGTCTATGCCAAGGCGCTGGAAAGGAGAATCCGTCCGATAGTCGAACCTAGGATTTTGGAGGAACAATGCGGATTTCGTCCTGGCCGTGGAACTATGGACCAACTCTTTACTTTTGCACAGATGATTGAGGGGGTGTGGGAATTTGCTACTCCACTCTACACATGCTTTGTGGATTTGGAGAAGGTATATGACCGTGTTCCCCGAGAGATTCTGTGAGAGGTGCTCCAGGAGTATGGGGTGCCAGGGTCGCTCCGGTGAGCCGTACGGTCCTTGTACTCTCAGAGTTTGAGTTGTGTTCGCATCCTTGGTAGTAAGTCAGGCTTGTTCAGTGTGGGCATTGGACTCCGTCAGGGCTGTGCCTTATCTCCACTCCTGTTCCTGATATTCATGGACAGGGTGGCACGGCGTAGCCTGGGGCAGGAGGGCTTCCGTCGAGGAGCTCAGGAGGTGGCATCTCTGCTTTTTGCGGACGATGTTGTTCTTCTGGCTTCTTCGCACGGAGGCCTCCAGCGTTCACTTGAGCAGTTTGCAGCCGAGTGTGAAGCGGTCGGTATGCAGATCAGCACCTCCAAGTCTGAGGCCATGGTTATCTCCCGGAAACAGATGGCATGCTCCCTTCAGGTAAGGGGTGAGAACCTGCCCCAAGTGAAGGAGTTCAAGTATCTCGGGTTCTTGTTCACGAGTGATGGGAATAAACGAGCTGAGCCATAAAGCAAAGCTCTCAATTTACCGGTCAGTCTACATTCCCACTCTCACCTATGGTCATGAGCTCTGGGTAATGACCGAAAGAACAAGATCGCGGATACAAGCGGCCGAAATTAGCTTTCTCGGACGGGTCGCTGGGCGTACTCTCCGTGATCGGGTGAGGAGCTCAGTGACTAGGGAGGAGCTCGGAGTAGAGTCGCTGCTCCTTCGCATTGAGAGAAGTCAGTTGAGGTGGTTTGGGCATTTGATCAGGATGCCTCCTGGACGCCTCCCACTGGAGGTATACCAGGCACGTCCAACTGGAAGGAGGCCCCGGGGTAGACCCAGGACAAGCTGGAGGGATTATATCTCCCGGCTGTCCTGGGAACGCCTTGGGATCCCCCAGGAGGAATTGGTGGATGTTGCAAGGGACAGAGACGTCTGGGCTTCTTTGCTCGCCCTGTTGCCAGCACGACCCTGAAATGGAGAAGCGGAGAAGAAAATGATGATGATGATGAGTTATACATTGACTTAGGAGTTTAATTCGTTCTGTGACTGAGATTATAACTCAATTTGCTTGTATCTCAAACTATATTTCCCCATTAAAATGAACTCAAATGCTATTAATCCGTTCCAGCCCCAAAAAACACAGCAATTTCTCTCATTCATTCATTGTCTGTAACACTTATCCAATTCAGGGCAGCGGTGGGTCCGGAGCCTACCTGGAATCACTGGGCCCAAAGCAGGAACACACCCTGGAGTGGTCACCAGTCCTTCACAGGGCGACACACACTCACACATTCACACTTTTGAGTCGCCAATCCACCTACTTACGTGTTTTTGGAGCATGGGAGGAAACCCACGCAGACACAGGGAGAACACACCACACTCCTCACAGACAGTCACCCGGAGGAAACCCACGCAGACACAGGGAGAACACACCACACTCCTCACAGACAGTCACCCGGAGGAAACCCACGCAGACACAGGGAGAACACACCACACTCCTCACAGACAGTCACCCGGAGGAAACCCACGCAGACACAGGGAGAACACACGTTCAAGTTCAAGTTCAAGAAGTTGATTGTCATTTCAGCAGTATACAGTGTTTACAGTACACAGTGAAACGAAATAGCGTTCCTCCAGGACCAAGGTGCTACATAAAACAATACACAACATTAAAGTGCAACTAGTGCAAACATAAAACAGTGCACACGCATTAAAGTGCAAAAGATATAGAACATAAAACAATACACAACATTAAATTGCAACTAGTGCAAAGCTAGTGCAAACATAAAACAGTGCACACACATACACATTAAAGTGCAAAATACAATACAATACAAGACAGTGCAAAGCCATAAGTACGGGCTGAGGGTGAGAGACACTGCAATTTATAGTGTATGTGTGCTGTAAATGGTAATTGGATGTAACCATGATGTAAACAGGATATGTGTAAACAGTACACTCGTTTTCCGTATATCATATTCAGTCCAACAAACCAGTGTTTTGTGAAGGTGTGTGGGTGCGCTTCTTCAGTCCAGTCTCAGTCTCTAGGTGTTCAGGAGTCTGATAGCATGCGGGAAGAAGCTGTTACGGAGTCTGGATGTGAGGGCTCGAATGCTTCGATACCTTTTTCCAGACGGCAGTAGCTGAAGAGTTTGTGTGAAGGGTGTGTGTGATTTCCCACAATGCTGAGTGCTTTGCGGGTGCAGCGAGTGGTGTAGATGTCTGTGATGGAGGGAAGAGACACACCGATAATCTTCTCAGCTGTCCTTATGATCCACTGGAGGGGCTTGCGATCTGCCACAGTGCAGTTCCCAAACCAGACAGAGATGCAGCTGGTCATGATGCTCCTGATGACTCCTCTGTAAAAAGTGATGAGGATAGGAGGTGGGAGATGAACCTTCTTCAGCCTTCGCAGGAAGTAGAGGCGTTGCTGGGCTTTCTTTCTGATGTTACTGGTGTTAGTGGACCAAGTGAGATCATCCGCTAGGTGAACACCAAGGAATTTGGTATTCCTGACAATCTCCACAGCAGAGTTGTCGATGTTCAGCGGCAAGTGCTCACCCCTTGTTTTTCTGAAGTCTACAACCATCTCTTTGGTTTTGTCCACGTTCAGAGACAGGTTGTTGACTTCACACCAGTCAGTTAGCCGCTGCACCTCCTCTCTGTATGCTGACTCGTCGTTCTTACTGATGAGACCCACCACAGTCGTGTCATCAGCGAACTTGATGATATGATTTGAGCTGTGCATACTGAGCAAAGTTCACATACTGGTGGAATTTAGGGAACACTTTCTTGAGATTTGCATGATTAAAATCTCCAGCAACAATAAACAGACCATTCGGGTGTGTGTTTTGGAAATCGCATATGGCTTCGTATAATTCCCACAGCGCTTGTTTTGTGTTTGCATCCGGAGGAATATAGAATGCGATTATGTAAGCAACAATGAATTCTTGCGGTAAATAAAAAGGTCTACATCCCACAGCCATGAACTGCACTAACATTGAACAATAAGCAGAGACTAGCACAGAGTTCTTACACCATTCAGTGTTGATATTGACACATAAACCACCGCCACGAGTCTTACCACATAGCGCTGGGTCTCTGTCAGCTTGAAATGCAGCTAGCCCATCTAGCTGAATGGCAGCGTCGGGAATACTGTTGCTGAGCCATGTCTCCGCCGGCCGCCGGCATCAGGAAACGTCGAGGCTTCAGGGCCTGGCCTCCATAGCAAGCGGAGGTTCCGCAGCGTCTCCTGGAGGTCATCGCTGATATTGTATATTACCTGTTTGCGATATTGAAGCAGTGTCTGGTGGTGATATATACGTACTGCAGGTGTTCCTGTGTCCATATATTATAAATAAAAATGAAAAAAACGTGTTTAACCAAACAAAAGCCCGCTTGGTTCCAGAGCTGCCGCTGCACGCGTGTTCACGCACGCGCCACCATCTCATACACCACACTCCTCACAGACAGTCACCCAGAGGAAACCCACGCAGACACAGGGAGAACACACCACACTCCTCACAGACAGTCACCCGGAGGAAACCCACGCAGACACAGGGAGAACACACCACACTCCTCACAGACAGTCACCTGGAGGAAACCCACGCAGACACAGGGAGAACACACCACACTCCTCACAGACAGTCACCCGGAGGAAACCCACGCAGACACAGGGAGAACACACCACACTCCTCACAGACAGTCACCCGGAGGAAACCCACGCAGATACAGGGAGAACACACCACACTCCTCACAGACAGTCACCCGGAGGAAACCCACACAGACACAGGGTGAACACACCACACTCCTCACAGACAGTCACCCGGAGGAAACCCACGCAGATACAGGGAGAACACACCACACTCCTCACAGACAGTCACCCAGAGGAGACCCACACAGACACAGGGTGAACACACCACACTCCTCACAGACAGTCACCCGGAGGAAACCCACGCAGACACAGGGAGAACACACCACACTCCTCACAGACAGTCACCTGGAGCGGGACTCAAACCCACAACCTCCAGGACCCTGGAGCTGTGACAGAGACACTACCTGCTGCTCCACCGTGCCACCCCCAGTCTCTCTCTCTTTTGTGAAATATTTGCGGGAATGAAATCCATTTCTGACGGATTTTTTCTGTTGATCTTTCTGCAATTTGTTGTTGGGACAAATGAACACATTTCCCAGGACTGTCCCGGGAAAAACGTGATGTCTGCTCACCTTATGAATGTAGGTGAAATGGACTGAATGCTCCTAAACTTGTTCCCTTTTGTTCTTTCTCTCTCTCCTGTATCAGGAATGGCTCATGGCTCTGTGGTTGCTGGGGTGATCGGGGCTAAAAAGCCTCAGTACGATATCTGGGGGAAGACGGTGAACTTGGCGAGTCGAATGGACAGCACTGGGGTCAGCGGGAAGATTCAGGTCCCCGAGGAGACGTTCTCCATCCTTACAGAGCGTGGCTTCGCCTTCGAGTTCCGTGGAGAGATATACGTGAAGGGCATCAGCGAGCAGGAGGGCAAGATCCGCACACACTTCCTGCTGGGCCGTGTGCAGCCCAACCCGCTGATCCTGCAGCCGCGCAAGCTCACGGGCCAGTACTCCCTGGCCGCCGTGGTTCTCGGCCTCGTCCAGTCTCTCAACCGCCAGAAACAGAAGCAGATTCTCAACGACAACAACAACTCAGGCATCATGAAGGGCCACTACAACCGAAGGACCCTGCTGGCCCCCGGGGGCCCAGACTCCAGCCATGCTGAGATGGCCCCTGACAAGAATGAGGTGGCCTAGAGGAACGCCTGAGGAAAACACACACTACTGAAAACTATTTAAAAGACTGCGCTCTCCCAAAGACTGAATACACTGAGAAAAATGATCTCTACATAAGTGAATCATCTATAATCGAGTCAGTGTTTCTAACACTTCTCATTGCAGAGATTGTGACAAGAATGTAGTGCAGTTGTTCTGGTATTTTGTCGATGTTTTTGCCATATTTTAAGTGATTTCATCCAGTTAAAGTGTCACACACCGGCAGATCATTTGACTCTTTTCAAGAAATCAATGCCTCTGTCGAGAGAATAAGACCCTTACATGAAATAAAATCATTTCAAACCCAGAAAGCATAAGAATGTGGCCCACATCTGGCAGGAATGTGGGACATCTGGCCCACTGCTGCTGCTGGCTCACATGGTACAAACGCTCCTTTGGACCACAGGTCAAAAGCAGGCCTAGTCCACATCTGGCAAAATGGATGTGAGAAATAGTGGCCTTTATTTGGTGTTTATGTCGCCCTCATGTGGCGAGCATGAGTAATCCACTCAAGTGGACACATACTGTGTGGCAGATGATGGGGACTGGAAATCTGCGAAAGGAAATCCTCCAGAAATCCTCCATGTTCTTTTTTAAGAGTCCTGTAACTATCTCACAATGAGAGATATTTGAGATGTTGCATTGATTTTAGATGATTTCACTGAGTAAGACTTTATTCTGCAGTGTGCTGAAGTGGCTGAGTGTCCCTCTTTGCTGTCCATGTTTCTTTTTTTGTATTTCTTTTGTATTTCCAGCACAATTAAAGGGTTTAATTTTTTATAAAAGCTTCTGGAAGTGATGTGTGTGATTTCCTACTGTGCCTAACTAATGTGTCTAAAACATGCCTCGGATATTCTCACCAAACTTTAACTCAGCATTTTCTGAAGATGTGGCATTCATTCACCTTTAAAAACTTCATCCTGAGACTAAATAAAAAAAGGAGGTGGGGGTGGTCTATCCTTCACTGGGTGACACTGGAGCAAACAAAAACACACCAGATGAAATATTAAGGGATAAACAGACAGACATCCTTGGGGTTACACATTAAATACCCTCATAGCCTCGTGACCTACACCCACACTGATGTCTCCCACAAACACGGTAATTATACACTGAAGCATGTTCAGTACCAGTTCCATATGGACATGATGTTTTAACACTATGTTTGACTGAATTGTTATGGAGTTACAGTGATTATACAGTAGTTTATAACAACATATTATTAGTGTGTTAAGAAAACAGTGTTGATAAAGCACAGTGAGAGGCAGGTGAAAAGTGAGCAATAGAGTAAAAGCCCATTCTCATCATTCAGTGGAAGATGCATTCATTAATTCATTCATTGTCTGTAACACTTATCCAGTTCAGGGCGGTGGTGGGTCCAGAGTCTACCAATGAGTTTGAGTCTCCAATCCACCTACCAACGTGTGTTTTTGGAGCATGGGAGGAAACAGGAGCACACGGAGGCAACCCACGCAGACACAGAGAGAACACACCACACTCCTCACAGACAGTCACCTGGAGGAAACCCACGCAGACACAGGGAGAACACACCACACTCCTCACAGACAGTCACCCGGAGGAAACCCACGCAGACACAGGGAGAACACACCACACTCCTCACAGACAGTCACCTGGAGGAAACCCACACAGACACAGGGAGAACACACCACACTCCTCACAGTCAGTCACCCGGAGGAAACCCACGCAGACACAGAGAGAACACACCACACTCCTCACAGACAGTCACCCGGAGGAAACCCACGCAGACACAGGGAGAACACACCACACTCCTCACAGACAGTCACCCGGAGGAAACCCACGCAGACACAGGGAGAACACACCACACTCCTCACAGACAATCACCCGGAGGAAACCCACACAGACACAGGGAGAACACACCACACTCCTCACAGTCAGTCACCCGGAGGAAACCCACGCAGACACAGAGGGAACACACCACACTCCTCACAGACAGTCACCTGGAGGAAACCCACGCAGACACAGGGAGAACACACCACACTCCTCACAGACAGTCACCCGGAGGAAACCCACGCAGACACAGGGAGAACACACCACACTCCTCACAGTCAGTCACCCGGAGGAAACCCACGCAGACACAGAGAGAACACACCACACTCCTCACAGACAGTCACCCGGAGGAAACCCACGCAGACACAGGGAGAACACACCACACTCCTCACAGACAATCACCCGGAGGAAACCCACACAGACACAGGGAGAACACACCACACTCCTCACAGTCAGTCACCCGGAGGAAACCCACGCAGACACAGAGGGAACACACCACACTCCTCACAGACAGTCACCTGGAGGAAACCCACGCAGACACAGGGAGAACACACCACACTCCTCACAGACAGTCACCCGGAGGAAACCCACGCAGACACAGGGAGAACACACCACACTCCTCACAGTCAGTCACCCGGAGGAAACCCACGCAGACACAGAGGGAACACACCACACTCCTCACAGACAGTCACCTGGAGGAAACCCACGCAGACACAGGGAGAACACACCACACTCCTCACAGACAGTCACCCGGAGGAAACCCACGCAGACACAGGGAGAACACACTGTAGACCAGAGACCACCAATGGTACCTGCTGCACCACCAATGCCGAACATGGGAGAATATTTTTATTTTAATTTCAATTATACATCAATCACACATGCACACACACACACACACACACACACACACACTAAATGCGTTATTTTAATCAAATATTTTCCTCTTCTGTATTTCCACGGTTTACTAGGTTTCCACATGTTTTTTCAGAGGATTTGTCATGTACTTTAAGCTTTTAAGTGAATGATCTCAGCTTTTAAAATTATAGAATTATTAAAGCATTAATTACAGCCAGAATTTTGAGACCAGTTTTTTTAGGAAAAGAGAAAACCGCTGCTTTGGTTCTTTCCCAGCTGAACTCTGGTTTAACGGCAGTTAATGTCCAGCAGGTGGCGACAGTGACTCCAGGATAGACAGTGGCTCAGATGCATCCTTACGCCCTACATAGTGCACTACATAATAATCTGTGGTTGTTATAGAGTAGAAATATCCCACAGAAGTCGTGGTAATTCGGTAGTGAGCTCATTCACAATAAACTCATGAGGAATACCGTGTCCGAGCTCGATTTCCCTGACAGAAATTAGTAGTGTGTTTGAATATTACTGCGATGATGTCCTGTGGTAAACAACACACTTCCAAACGAGATCCGATGTGCCTTAAAATGCCACGGCATCCTCTGAACCACGAGGTCAGTAAGAATAATTAATCAAAAATATTGATTATGACAATATCCCACTGGAAACCTCTCCAAAATTCCCTCACGCCAGTCTCCAGTGTAGGAGGAAAGAGACTTGGGCAGCTGTATATGTGCATTAGGTCTTCACACTCAATGCCAAGCGTGGGCTAGAGAACTATAAATCCCCCCTTCACTGGACTGTGGAGCCGTGGATGTGATGCAGCTCCATCCAATACATTTGAGGCAAGTTGGAGTGGTGTTTATGATCTAGAAATAATCCATCCAACATCACTACTTGTGTTTATGTGGCTGAATGCCATCATATATTCACAGAAATATCCAAACATCCAGTCTTTCCAGAGCACAGACTGTTAATGCTGTAAAGAGGAGGGAAGACGTGTTGGTGTCAAGAAATCGTTGGCCTTTGGTGATACATATGGGTCATCTAAGATTGACACACACACACACACACCTTTTTTTTTTTTTTTTTTTTAATTATTAGACCTGTTTTAAATTGTCCCGTAAAATACAGAATCTGTGTAGATTTTGGTCCCCACAATGGGAGAGAAACCTGTCCCACACACACACACAATAAATAAATAAAAAATAAGAGGTTACAGATTAAAGGCCATTGAGGTCAGTCCCCTCTCTTTGTTTCTCTGTGTGCGCATGTGTCATGGAGCTTTGCTTGAGGTGTGTGTTGATGGACCTGTCTCTTCTCCTCTCTTCTCTTTTCTCTCATTGTGTCACTCTCCCTCTTGTTTTCTTGTCTGTTCATATTTATTGCTTGCACCTTTAAGTATAAAATAAATGCCACACCCTTCCTCTGAACTGAAGAGCATTCATCAGGTGTGTGTTCCTCTTTACTGCAGACTCTTTTCTGTGAAGGCTTTACACTGGACGTTGGAACATGGCTGTGATTTGACAGCATTCCACCACACGTGCTGGATGCTGGATTTTTGGTTCAGGAAGATCACACACACACACCACTCCACTGCTCCCCAGTCCGATATGTAGGTCTTCTGACCCCTCTACTCCACACCTGGCGCTGGAGATGGTGACCTTAGGCTTGTGTGCTGCTGGGTTTGATGTGAATCGACTGATTAAAATACTCATGTAATCTTTATGGGAAAGGTTAGAGGATCTCAGCCTGAATTCTTTCATCTTCTCCTTCTGTCTCCTCTCTCCTTACGTAGGAAGTGTATCCATGGCAACCTCGATTCCTTCGTCATGTCACCCTACAATGTGGGGGCGTGTGTGAGCCTGTGCACGTGTGTATGTGTGTGTGTGTGTGTGTATACTTATTTGTGTATGCGTGGAGGTTTGTTGTATATATATATATATATATGTGTGTTTGAATAACTGTGTTCTTGTATGTGTGTGTGTGTGAGTGTGAGTGTGTGTGTGTACTCATTCATGTATATATGTGTGTAGATTTGTTCTTGTATACGTGTCTGTTTGAATTCATGGGTTGCAGATGTCGTCTCAGTAGAGAAGCCGCTGTTTTGGGGACCGTCTCATTACTCAAACACGCCACTCAAATCAAAACTGTGATATCTAAATTCTTTTTTTTTTGTTTCTGTCAACACTCTTAGTCCTCATTTACATGTTTAAACTAAAGAAATATAAGTATGGATCCCTCACCCATTTATCCACACTACGTTTGTAAACAGAGCTCTATTTGTCTGTGTCAGTCAATAGAGGAACTTGGCCACGTCCCAGTGTAGCACCATACTCCCTACATAGTGCACATCACAGATAATAAACTAATAATACAGACCATAATTAGATGTTAATTCAACAGGGAAACAGTTGCTCACTAAAGCTCACTAAAAATTATTGTTAACATTCAACGCACTACGAATTATTTTATGACACACACTGTGCCCTACATAGGGTGTAGGGGATGAAAACCGCTCCTTCTGATCACTCACACTTTCAGACGATGAGACTTACTTTATTAAACTTACTGTATTAAACAATCATTAAAGGAATCAGTCAAACCTGCAGCTCACTGGATACGTTTGGACACCCCTACGTTAACGAGAGAAATCTTTAACAAGAGAATGACGCTCGATTACAGTCAGCTTTTGCCTGTTAAAGTCCTTTGGATGAAATGTAAACAAACCCTGCAACCAAAATTGTTAGAAAAATAAATAAAGTTGGACAAAGACCTATAGGTGCATTGTTGTATGTGTGTGTGTGTGTGTGTGTGTGTGTGTGTGTGTGTGTGTGTGTGTGTGTTGTTGTTGTTGTTGTTGGTTGGATGGGTGATTGTCTTTTGCAAAAGTTTCTTCCTGTCAGACTGTCGTGTGTCTACCAATCAGAACACTCCATATTCTTATCACTGCTCTGTCTGAACCAATAAAATCATGACAGAGCAGTTGCCATGACGACAAGTGGCACGCTTTCATGTTGAATCTTGTGTTGGGGGGTGGGGTGAGAGAGAGAAAGTGAGAGAGAGAGAGAGAGAGAGAGAGAGAGAGAGAGAGAGAGAGAGAGAGAGAGAGAGACATCAGAGAGTCAAACAGCCTGAAACCTGGCACAAATATGAGCTCAGCTGTGTCACTACAGGCAGTGTGTGTGTGTGTGTGTGTAGTCATGTTTATAATGTGAGAAGCCATCTGTGTGCAGTTTGAGTCCATTTTTTGAAAGCTCCTCATCCTTACACACGCACACACACACACACAC
>NC_089818.1:1530328-1537828 GCF_029633855.1 Hoplias malabaricus
CTATTGAAGCTGTAATTTTATGGTAAAGATATTATGTAGCTATTCTTTAATAGGAGTTATTTGGTGAAACCTTTCAGTAATTGAACCTTACATTACATCCACAGCTATTAATAGGTTCGTTGCATGTGTGATGAGCGCATCAGAGGCCTCTACTGACAACTCGAACGGGAAAATTCATACTCCGCTTGGACCCACCCTAATACGTTTCTAATTGGCTAACCAGATTTGAATAAGATTTAAAACCATCTAGAAAAGTGGCTTCAAACCAGTTTTAGAAATAAAACCCAATCTCATTTGGTCTGTTTCCACATTCAGAGTCCGCTTTGTGTGAAATGTGCAAAGAGAAGAAATGAGCCTTAACCAGGCGAGGAATCTGTCTGTACAAAAACACAAGCTTGGATAAGACACATGACTCAGAATAGCAGTTACCACAGCAACGGGAGAGTCACGTGACCCATACAGAGTGAGAACACACAAACACACACACGGACACCTAAACCAGCTCTGAGCATTTTCTAATCGAAATCCTAATCTTGGTTTTAGTTAGGTGCTCTTTCTTGCTCTCACTTTCTCACTGTCTTGCCTTCTTTCTTTTTCCTCTCCCTCTATCTCTCTCCTCGTCTGTCTCCATGTTTTTCCTCTTCTCTCTCTCCTTGTCTTTCTCCATTGCTCCTTTCTTGCTCATCTCTCTGTCTTTCTGATTTGTTTTTCTCTCACCCTCCCACTCTCTCTGTCTTTCTCTGTCCCTGTATGTCATTCTCCACACACACACACACACACACACACACACACACACAGAAATAGAGAGAGAGAGAGAGAGAGAGAGAGAGAGAGGACAATGCTTTTAATTCCAGGTGACAATAATGGGTCTGTTTGCAGAATATGTTCTCTGTTTGTGTGTATGTGTGTGTGTGTGTGTGTGTGTGTGTGTGTGTGAGAGAGAGAGAGAGAGAGAGAGAGAGAGAGAGAGAGAGAAATACATGTTACACAGAAGGAATTCAGCTATCATCAATAATTCATGTGTGACTGAACTGAACACAGAGCTTTCGCTCTTACAGAAACAACAGTGGGAGCTCTGCTCACTGCTTGCTCTTTCTTTCTGTGTGTGTGTGTGTGTGTGTGTGTGTGTGTGTGAGTGTGTGTGTGTGTGTGAGTGTGTGTGTGTGTGAGTGTGTGTGTGTGTGTGTGTGTGTGTGTGTGTGAGTGTGTGTGTTTCATACTGAAAACAATGGAGTCAGCCTCCCCCATCACCATTTGCGACAGCAATGTGCTATTCCACCAGGCCACTGCAGGAAGTGAGAGAGAGAGAGTGTGTGTGTGTGTGTGTGTGTGTGTGGGAGGGTGTGTGTCTCTTCTTTTTTCTAAATCTTTACATTAGAAAAAACACATGTCCACATGAATGCATACAGCCCTTATACCGAGTGAGTTCAGCTGCTTTAAGCTTCATCCATTGTGTACGGAGTGTGTATGTGATCTGTGGAGAAGCTGCACTTGAGCCTAGGATCCCCATGATGAATTGCCAGGATGATTAGGGCTAGATAGATATAAAGCACCATCTCAGCTCTCCGCAGTGTGCTGTAGAACTCTTTCCCAGAGCTCGGATCAGTGTAACACAGCTCTGCCAGACATCATTCAGTCATTGGGATTAGTCAGAAAAGTGCATCGGGGGAAAGTAAAGCTCTACTGGGGGAGACTGTGACTTGGGCTGGGTTTCCCCAAAGCATCTTAGAACAAAGGAGATTTTTAAGTGGTTGAGTGAGTATCACACTGTACACTCTCTCTCTCCCTGTTGCGATGATCTTAACACTAAGATGGGTTTAGGAGTGACCATAAAGATGATTATAATATAACAGTGGTGCAGCAGGTAGTGTTTCTGTCACAGCTTCAGGGTCCTGAAAGTTGTGGGTTCCCGCTCCGAGTGATCCTCTGTGAGGAGTGTGGTGTGTTCTCCCTGTGTGTGCGTGGGTTTCTTCCAGGTGACTGTCTGTGAGGAGCGTGGTGTGTTCTCCCTGTGTCTGCGTGGGTTTCCTCCGGGTGACTGTCTGTGAGGAGTGTGGTGTGTTCTCCCTGTGTCTGCGTGGGTTTCTTCCGGGTGAGTGTCTGTGAGGAGTGTGGTGTGTTCTCTCTGTGTCTGCGTGGGTTTCTTCCGGGTGACTGTCTGTGAGGAGCGTGGTGTGTTCTCCTAGTGTCTGCGTGGGTTTCTTCCGGGTGAGTGTCTGTGAGGAGTGTGGTGTGTTCTCCTAGTGTCTGCGTGGGTTTCTTCCGGGTGAGTGTCTGTGAGGAGTGTGGTGTGTTCTCTCTGTGTCTGTGTGGGTTTCCTCCGGGTGACTGTCTATGAGGAGTGTGGTGTGTTCTCCCTGTGTCTGCGTGGGTTTCCTCCGGGTGCTCCGGTTTCCACACAGACTCCAAATACACATTGGTAGGTGGATTGGAGACTCAAAAGTTTCCATAGGTGTGAGTGAATGTGTGAGTGTGTGTCGCCCTGTGAAGGACTGGTGTCCCTTACATGGTGTGTTCCTGCCTTGCGCCCAGTGATTCCAGGTAGGCTCTGGACACACCGCCACCCTGATCTGGATAAGGGTTACAGATAATGAATGAATGAATATATTATTGAGTAATTCACATTCAGTGTTTCCCAGCTTCCAGATAAATTTTCAAATGAACCACATGGTTTAGAACAAGAGTTCCTGGTGCAGGCTTGAGGAATGTACTTCAGTCTCAGTGCGAACTGCTCCAAATGCATCAAGGACAAAGATTTAGGGGGTAGGAAAACATAGCGTGAAAGCCCCCTAGGAGTGGTTCACTATTCAATACACAGAGATCTGACCAAGGAACAAGATTTAAAAAATTTAAAAATATATTTTCTCAATGGTATATTAAACATGATTTCCTTTCAAAATGGTGGATCCCATTCCTACAGCATTAGCAGATCTCTGTAATTCACCAGCTGTACTGAATTAAGGGACATAGTGTGCCGTGTCGCAGTCACCATCTGTACACTACAGTGTGATATCCCAGGGGTTTTAAAGTGCAGGTTCTGATTTTTTCAAATTCACTTTCATATGTGGATTTAGATCAGAGAGGTTCGGTTCATGGGCATGTGACATAAATGTAAACAGAAAGATCTGATTTTGTGTGTTTTTGCCTGTACGAACGCACTGACTGGTCATCAGCCAGCACCGCTGTGTCTCAAAGGAGCCGTACAGGTGATGGCTGAACATAAGTGGATTTGTGTTAGAAATATTGCACAGTACTTGGGTGTAGACGCCGTTATTTAAAGACCTACAGGGGTTAGACAATGAAAGTGAAACACCTGGTTTTAGACCACAATAATTTATTAGTGCGGTGTAGGGCCTCCATTTGCGGCCGATACAGCGTCAGTTGGTCTTGGGAATGACATACACAAGTCCTGCACAGTGGTCAGAGGGATTTGAAGCCATTCTTCTTGCAGGATAGTGGCCAGGTCTCTACATGATGCTGGTGGAGGAAAACGTTTCCTGACTCGCTCCTCCAAAACACCCCAAAGTGGCTCAATAATATTTAGATCTGGTGACTGTGCAGGCCATGGGAGATGTTCAACTCCACTTTCATGTTCATCAAACCAGTCTTTCACCAGTCTCGCTGTGTGTATTGGTGCATTGTCGTCCTGATACACGGCACCGCCTTCAGGACACAGTGTTTGAACCATTGGATGCACATGGTCCTCCAGAATGGCTCGGTAGTCCTTGGCAGTGACGCACCCATCTAGCACAAGTATTGGGCCAAGGGAATGCCATGATACGGCAGCCCAAACCATCACTGATCCACCCCCATGCTTCACTCTGGGCATGCAACAGTCTGGTGGTACACTTCTTTGGGGCTTCTCCACACCGTAACTCTCCCGGATGTGGGGAAAACAGTAAAGGTGGACTCATCAGAGAACAATACATGTTTCACATTGTCCACAGCCTAAGATTTGCGCTCCTTGCACCATTGAAACCGACGTTTGGCATTGGCGTGAGTGACCAAAGGTTTGGCTACAGCAGCCCGGCCGTGTGTATTGACCCTGTGGAGCTCCCGACGGACAGTTCTGGTGGAAACAGGAGAGTTGAGGTGCACATTTAATTCTGCCGTGATTTGGGCAGCCGTGGTTTTGTTTTTTGGACACAATTTTTTTTAGCACCCAACATCCCTCTCAGACAGCGTCCTCTTGCGTCCACAGTTAATCCTGTTGGATGTGTTTCGTCCTTCTTTGAGGTATGCCGACGTTACCCTGGATACCGTGGCTCTTGATACATCACAAAGACTCGCTATCTTGGTCACAGATGCGCCAGCGAGACGTGCACCAACAATCTGTCCTCTTTTGAGCTCTGATGTGTCACCCATAATGTTGTGTGCATTGCAGTATTTTGATCAAAACTGTGCTCTTACCCTCTGCTAATTAACCCTTCACACTCTGCTCTTACTGGTGCAATGTGCAATTTATAAAGATTGGCCACCAGGCTGCTCCAATTTAGCCATGAATCCTCCCACACTAAAATGACAGGTGTTTTAGTTTCATCGTCTAACCCCTGTACATTGTGCACTACACAGGGCTTAGGGGGGTGCTTGGGACGGAGCTGAGTTAACGTGTGCTCATGCATGTCGGTTCTGGGACAGATTCATTAATGTTACAAACAGATGGTCACATTTATTAATGTGTACCATCAAGTCCTGTCTGAGCAACAAATCGGAGGAGATTAATGATGGTTGTAATGTGAACTTCACTGCATTGCTCTGGTGCAGAAAGTGAGGGATCATTTACTCATCCAGCCCTTTTCTGTAAGTGCTTCAGAGTCAGAAACATTAATGAGTCGGGCCCAAGCCCTGAACCCTCCCTGATCAGTGCACTCCTAACTAATAAAAACATAAAACATAACATTCAACTTCTCAAATATAGTACTGAATAAACATCGTAGTTTAGAGATGCACCGTCGATGCTCAGCTACAAAACATAGTTCTCTATTCATTCACAAGTGCCCCACTTCCCCTTCTCTGTTTGGTGGCAATAGTGACAACAGCTGATTCAACACAACACAACACAAGTGATTAATGCACTAAAGAAACAAAGATTACACTCAGACAAGAGAGAGAGAAAAAGAGAGAGAGAGAGAGAGAGAGAGAGAGAGAGAGAGAGACTGAGAAGGAAGCAGACAGTGAGTCAGAGAGAGAGAGAGAGAAATGTAAGGAAGACTGAAAGCTTGTCTTGTCTGTTCTGTCATCTCTTGGCCCCTGGGTTTAGGTCTCTGTGTGTGTGTGTGTCTGGTCCAGGTATAGAGCACATTGTGGGGACTAATATCTGCTTGCATACTTGCTTGGACTAGTTCTCCTCATGGGGTAAAAAGAGCATGTCCCCATGTGTTAAGGTTAGGGTAAGGTTCTGTTTTAGAATAAAGACTGGGTTTGGATTTAGGTTGAGAGTTAGAATCAGGATTAGTTTTAAAGTTATGGTTAGGGTAATGCTACACGATATTTTTTCATCTTTCACAACGTTCACTGTGTCAGATCAGTGCCATAAACTCGTCTCGGTCGAGAGACTGGGGACACTACCATTTTGACACGGACCATTCTTGACACTGGGGTTTTGTTCTGAAAAGAAAAAGCATCAGAAGAAGCGACAGTGGGTGGTTCCTGGGTGTTACGGAGAGGACGGTGTGGACTGTCTCCTACAAAGAGAACCTGAGGTAATGTGTAACACGTCCAGGGCGTTTCCTCAGTTCGGTTGTTCCACTGACAGCTGCAGCAGAGCCTCCCTCTCTCTCTCTTCTCCATGTTTACAGATGTGCTCCGGACAGCGCTCTGTCTCCTATTGGTCATCGGCAGGAACATGGCGTAGGAAACTTCAGATCGGGCCAAAAGATCCAAACAATTCAGACATTCTCAACTTTTTCTCAGGGAGTAGTGGGGCATCACATACCGCTGTTCTTTGATTGTGTCACACTCTACGACCGTGCCTCATCCCCGACGCTGGAAATTAGTCAGATACGACACAACCGCGTCACAGTCAGGCTAAATGTGTGTGGTGTGATCCCGGCATTAGAGTTAGTTTCAGGATAAGGGTCAGTGTTTGAGTAAAAGGGAAAAAAGGACCTCTGAAACTCTTACGTGATTGGCTGGTGCTGAAAATGATTGATTTCTGTGAACCCCCATCCACTACAGCATTCTGCATCTCTCTGTTTAGGTGCCATTTTGTTTAGTCACTGGCATTGCCCCTAGCTCTGAAAACTAATTTCCTACTTGTATCTTGTAACTGTGATACTCACCACAGAACCTAAGCTCTCTCCATGAAATGAAGTCTATGTAAAGTTTGGACAAGGCAAGACATCAAATTATACATAATATTAATAATATGTTTATATAAGTCATTGTCCCACTTTATATTAAGTGTCTATTTTTAAGAAATTATGTACACTTTAATAAAACATGTTACTGGTGATAGACTAGAGCTTCATCCGTCCACAGACCACTTCCAATGTTCCAAGTTCCAAGGCCTAGTGCTGGGGGCTTTATACCCCACTAGCCCACACTTGGCTTTGCATATGGTTAAATTATGCTCATGTGCAGCTGCTTCAGAGCGTCATATTTCATGTTGTCTATAAAATTTATACACAGTGTGTACTCACTATAAGAGGGTGTCTGCAAACTACAGGACAAACGTATGTAGGAGTTCTTAGGGGTTGTCTTGAAAGCGAAGATGGTGTGTGTGTGTGTGTGTGTGTGTGTGTGTGTGTGTGTGTGTGTGTGTGTGTGTGTGCTTGTGTGTGAGTTATATAAGCATAGTGCACCATGGGACTCTTAGGTGCTTAAGCACACACACACACACACACACACACACATACACACACACACACACACAGATAGCACTAGGCAGGGGTGAGAGAAAGTGGAGCAGAAAATTTGGCCCAATCATAGACAAGCCTGTACAGCAGCAATGCATGCTGGGAGGAAACGCCAGAAGAGACGTCTGGAGTCTAGGGGAAAATTTTAACACACCACTGGTCCTGATATTTATGTACACACACACACACACACTAAAAAGCATGTCCCAAAGTTCCATGACTTTACAAATTAAACCTGTATTCAAAGCAACATCAGTCAGTTCTGATCCATTATTATCTCTATTTAAATACAACGTCACCAAGTCTCAAGAAAACTGTCCCCCGAAACATAGGTGGACACTGTGCAGTTCATAAAGAGACGCTCTGTGTTTGTAGCAGAAACAGTCAGATATTTCCCCAGAGAAACAGAGCCCAGGAATCTCAACTGTGTCTCCTCATGAGCTCTCCATACTGCTTTCCTCATATCTCTGTGATGTGTATCTGTGCGTATTCTCTTCCATATCTCTGTAGTACCTCCTTAACATCTAATATCTCTTCAGTTTCTCATGAGTGGCATAGAGAACAGTGTAGTGTATCTTTAAAGGTACAGCAGTGGTGTTAGAGTCCAGTTGTGTTCCTAAAGGTTCATTACATTCTCTTCTCC